>NW_008343959.1:1975764-2011540 GCF_000622305.1 Nannospalax galili
CTCACACACACACACACACACACACACACACACACACACACACAAAATTAGGCTTATCAGACACCAGCATGTGCTTAAAGTGAACTAAATCAAACGAATCATTTCAGCTGCAGAGGCAAAGGAGCATTCTGATGATGGTTCTAATGAAGTGTTTATTATCACATCTTTTCAATCCCACTTTTCAATACCACTCCCTTCACAGGAGTTCTAAAATACAAGAACCAGGATAGTACTTCTCAGGAACAATCCATGAAACTGTCATATTTGTACAATGAGAACACAGTCCGTTGCAGGATATAGAAAGGTCCATGAATTAATGCCTGGGCTTTTTGCTTCCATAAGAGATATCTCACTCAACCTACCAATTTTTAATCTATAACTTTGAGTAAAATGTGTGGTACATACTTCTCAACTTTAAAATAGTATAGGAACATTTTTTATATAAGGCGATGATCAACATTAAATGACTGAACATAGTACAGTTATTTGAAGAGTCCTGGCAACATTGTACACACATGGAAAAAATTGCATGGAGTATTCTACAGATGAGTAAACGTTTAAGAGATGTTGCTGCCTTGTGAAATAACATGCACACAGTCATGCCATTATTGAGCAGTAAATTTAAGTAACAAGCAAAGAATCTGATTAGAGAAACTATTTTCTTGAAAACTTTTCATAACCACATACTTGTTTTCTTCCTTGGCCCCCAAATGCATGTCACCTGCATTGAAGATGGTTCCTTTCCCCAAAGCTCACAGAATAATGAAAAGCAGATCTGTCTTGATGACAAAAGACTAGAATATGACACTTGGGGATCATGCCACTCTAACTGAGCTGCAACACATGGTGAGGTAGCTATCGCCTTCTGGAGAGACAGTGGTGGTACTGATATGTGAAATTGTTACTGCATTCTGGGGAGATGCAGACTTATATTTGAACCATGGCAAAATATTGTGAAGACATAAAGTTGAAGACACTGAAAGTGTAGTAGTTTCAACTCAGCCCACTAAATGTTCTTACTAAAATGGAATTGGTCCAGTAATTACCTCTCATCATACAATGATGAGAGAGACATAGTAAAACACAAATAGACAAAATATGAAATGACTGGAAAGTAAGAGAAACCCTCAAAATTCTAAGAGTCCCATTAAAATATTCTTTTCACAAGATTCTTACATTTGTTTTCCTTGATATCCATTGTACATACTCATATACCCCCCAAATACTTTCCTTGTTTTATTCAATATCAATATTTAAACTTCCCTTAGACATCATTGAACATCCACTGTATTTGCAAGACTCCATAAGTGATAATAAACCAAAATCCAGTAATAAATAATAAAAAATAAAATGACCTCTTTGTTTTTCATATATCTATCTATATCTATCTATCTATCTATCATCTATCTATCATCTATATATATCTATATCTATATCTATCTATCTATCTATCTACCTCTAAATATATATATATATGAAAAGGCCAAAGTTAATTTAATACTATATAAAACAAAATTAAAGTTAATAAAATTCTGAAATTTACTTCTGGAGTTAATGAATACATGAATATGCTAATTTTGATGAAAATAAGATAATTTTTGTGACTTCATAGTTGCCTAATACAATGAGTTTTCTATTTCTAAACATATATCATTGGAAGTTCAGATCAAAAATTTCACTAATTTTCTGCTTTTCCAGGCAGAAATTACTTACTTTGCTTTTAAGCTAATCAAATTGTATCTATGCATATATATAATGTTTTTCAGCACACTTGTAGAGGTCAGAGGACAGGGTGCAGGACTCACTTTTCTCCTTTCATTATGTGGGTTCCAGGGTTCAAAATATGGTCACCATGTTTGATGTGCTTCTACACACTGTGCCATCTCAATGGCCCCCAAGTAGTAATTAATATTTTATTTTTCTAGCATAGAAATATTCCCATAATGGTTATCTTACAAGTGACATAATCAGGTTTAATGGACTTTCAATCAGGTTTAATGGTCTTTCACAAAGTAAGTCTCTCTAAATATTGCCACTGCTTAGTGTGACTAGTTAGGATCACTAGTATTTTTTAAACTGCAAAAAAATTGTAACATGTTTTAGAAAGAAAAGTCTTTGAAATTATTTTTTTAATTTAATGAACAGTATACGATTACAAATACACATACTTGTCAACTAGATGATGAACAGAGCATAACACATACCCTGGGAACATAGTATGTTTTAATTAGTATTATCCTTCTCCCTACAGAATAGTCACCACCTTGATTTTTTTAAATTATGAAAACAGCATGATATTTGCATTAAAACCGACACACTTATCAATGGAATAAAACTAAGTACCCAGATTTAGAATCATACCCTGATTGTCACTCAATTATTGA
Source organism: Nannospalax galili (assembly GCF_000622305.1). Taxonomy (NCBI): domain Eukaryota; kingdom Metazoa; phylum Chordata; class Mammalia; order Rodentia; family Spalacidae; genus Nannospalax; species Nannospalax galili. The sequence goes on from NW_008343959.1 coordinate 1,978,149, forward strand.
CAAAAGGGTCAAATAAATATATACATTGGAGTAAAGAGAGACTATTCAACAAAAGGTGCTGGCCAAATTGCACAAATACATGTAGAAGAATGAAAATAGATCCCTATTCCTCACCCTGCCCAATCTGAATTCCAGATGGTTAAGGACCTTTGCATAAGATGTATCAGTACCTTGAATCTGATAGAGGAGAAAGTTGTGGGAGACAGGCTTGAGCCTAGGGTGAAAGTCTTATTGACAGCCATACAGTCCCGAGGCAACGGCCTGACCATTGGAGCCACAAGAAATGCCTTGTGACATTTGCTCCCATTGGCAGATCATGAAACTGATACCAAGAGCTTGCCACTCCCTAGTCACCACCCTTGGAATTCCAAATTGCAACACTTAGATATTGCAACAGTCAGGGTCACGTGGTTTCCAGGAATCCAGGCTTTGTAATCTGAAATCCGATATGCTAATGAGGCATCTACCTGCTATTCTGTGATAGGATGTTAAGTCTATTATGCTAATAGGATGCAAAGCCTGTTATTCTAATAAGGTATCCTACTTGCTGTACTGTGATAGGATGCTAAACCTGTTATGCTAATAAGGCATCCTACTTGATGTGCTGTGATTGGACCACTACCCTTATATAAGCTTGTGCCTTCCTGCAATAAACCAGACCTGTATCACTGAACCTGGTCTCCTGTGTGTGAATGCGGCTCTGCTGACACAATCTCCTCACCAGCCCTGGGGTGTGGGACCAGGCAGCACAAGGCAAGCAGAAGAGCTGCCTCAGCACTGGGTGAGCAGAAGAGCGGCCTCAGCCCAATGCAGGCAGAAGAGCAGCCTCAGCTCAATGCAGGCAGAGGAGCAGCCTTGACACCCGTAAGAACAAAGGAGCGGTACCCACGAAAACGGAGGAGCAGCCACCACTGGCAGTGACTGCAAAAAGTAAGAAATACTTTTCTGGTACTTATAGGTAGAGGACAGGTCATTCTGAACAGCACCATAATAGTGAATACCTTAAGAACAACAGTAGGCAAATGGTACCTCATGAAATTAAATATCTTCCCTATAGTAAAGGACAACATCATTCCAGCAAAGATGCAGTCTACAGAATTGGAAAATGGCTTTACCAGCCTTATGCCCATGAAGCATTATACTATATGTAGAATATACAAAAAGCTCAAAAATCTAACAATAAAAAAAAGAGTTAATTAAAAATTTGGGCAAAATACTAAGCAGAGAGTGATTCCAAAGATGAAATGCAAATGGCCAAAGTACTTTAAGGCTCAATATATTGAGCCTTTATGGAAATACAAATCAAAACTTTGAGATTTCATCTTTAATCAGTATGACCAAGATTTCAATATTAAATGATGATAAATTCTGGCAAGGATGTGATGAATGAGAACCATTTGTTCACTGCTAGTGAGCATGCAAATTGGTGTAGTCACTATTGAAAAGAGTGCTGATGTGCCAGAAAGCTAGCAAGTAAATCCATCAAATGATCCAGTTTTAACACTCTTGAACATACACCCAAAGGACTCTATACCTCACTGTAGAGATAATATTTATCCAGGTTCATTGGTTGTTTATTCACAAAATCCCATACATGCAAACAATCCAGACTTCCATCAAAGGAGGAATTGATCATCAAAGTATAGTACGCTTACACTGTTTGGGGCTGGAGAGATGTCTCAGTAGTTAAGTGCACTGGGTTTTCTTGCAGAGGACCTGGGTTCAATTCCCAGCACCCACATGGTGGTTAACAACTGTCTATAACTCCAGTTCCAGGGGACATGATGCTCTCTTCTGACCTCTGCAGGCATTGAACGACAAGGGTGCATCTAAATACATGCAGACAATATACTTATCCACATAAAATAAAAAGTAATAAATAAAGTATTTAATAAAATAACAATTAAATTATGAAATGTTCATGTAAGTGGAAGGAACTGCAAATAGTCATCCTGAAAGGCAATCAAGATCAGGAAAGATAAATGTCACATGCTCATTCACATATGTAGATGCTAGTTTGGGATATTCAGTAAGGTGTATTTACATTGGACAAATTATGGAGCTAATAAAACTAGTAAAGGGTCATGTGGGGACATTTTCCTTGAAGGGGAGATAGAAGGCAGTAATATAAATGTGGATAGATAAAGAGTGGAATAGGAAAGGTTAAATAAGGTGGGGGAATGGCCAGGGAGAACAGAGGAATGAGTAAGGGGGAGATAAACAAAACTAAAGTCTGAATAAAATGTCACATGAGTGTCCACCACAGTATTCATATATATAGTAAAAGAAGTTAAAAGGAGTTTAAATGAAGTTGTTATATAAAAGGTGTTTAAGGATCCCAAAAGACACCATAAAATAGCAAATAAAAATTCAGTGCAAGGAACTGACTTCTTCTTTTGGGTTTGTTGACCAGTGGGAGAGTATATAGCACCGATACTGGCTATAGCTATTTCTCTCCAATATCCACCATTATCTGATGGTAAACCCTATTTCTGAAAACCTATATTCATAAATTATAAAACACATACAGATAAATCAAATTGGCATTAACCTCAACATTTTACTTTGCCGGGCTAGGTTTCATAGTGCTAGAAGGAGCTATGAATGTTACTAGAAGAAAAAGTAATCATCAGCTTTACCCAATTGTAATACTGAGCTAGAGTAACAACTGAACTGGCATGATATGCACAATGTTCAATAATGGCAGAATGTAATAGGCATAATCAACCAACTTCTGACTGGATTTAAGTTACAATTCACAAGATAGAGTCCATCCTTAGTCCAGCTATCAGGGCATAAACCTCAGGGTAGAGAAGTCATAGGCCATAGAGGGAGCCTCCCAATCCTACTATGCTAAATATATATAGCATTGAGTTGACTCCTATTTATTTCATGTTTTGATCCTACATCAGTGCATCTCTCAACTCTCATCGAAGAAGCTGCTTCTTGTAGAAGATAGCAATTGAGCCAGAGACCCACAAATAGTCAATGTGCAGGGAATAATATACTGAGGAATGCTTGGCTATAAATGGGACACATATATCACACCCTCTACTCTCAGAGTTCAGGAATCATTGTGAAAGGGGGAGCTACAAGTTCAGAAGAGCCAGAGGTAGTGGATGAATCCAAGGAAATCATGTTGTTTTCATATAATAAGGCAGCTGCATATGAACCCACAGCACTAGTGACACCATGCATGAAGACCAATGAAGCCCAAGTCAGAAAACAGCCAAGCCTGGATGGGAAATATGGGCATGAAGCTCCAGTCCCAGAGGAGAAACTACTGGAAATTAATAGCTACTAAAAGAGAGAAAGCTGTCTTCTTTTTTTTTAAGGATGTGGTGCAGGTTCTAAGTGATGGACACACACACATGCACTTGGGGAATACGAATTCAAATTGATAGGTCTTTAAAAAAGAAAAAAATAATAATAATAAAGGATATGAAGTTGTGGGTGCACATAAAGTGGGGATGCACATGAGATAGATGTTTTTCATATGATCAAAATATGTTCTATGGATTTCTCAAAGTATCAACAAAAATTAATTATGCTCCTATTTTCCTCAGGTATATTTACCAAACACTATGTATTCTCATATTTATAGTTGAATATGTACGTATATGCCTACATGTGTGATCTTGCTCAAGCAATTATGTATGAATGTGTGTGTGTGTGTGTATGTGTGTGTGTGTGTGTGTAGAACTGCATGAATGTTAAATGATGTAAGGTATATTAAAACTAGATATTTGAAAACATGAAATGCTGTGATAAAATATTTGGTGAAAAGATTTAAGAAGATAGATACAAAACTGAAAGTGTAATATTTGCATAAATGCTAAGGGAATGCTGGCTAATGTTGCAGCATACATTTGGTTCCATTGTGCATTCTTAAAAAAAAAAAGAATTGACTGAATACAAAAGAATACTAGTTTCTATGAAGAAATAAATTTGAAGTTCATTCGATTTAAACATCTGGCTGAAATTCAGTGATATCCTTTTTATCCTTTTATTTGTTTTTTATTTGTTTGTGTTTTGCTTCTTTAAATAATTTATTAAGAATGGTATATGCATATAAGATGTTTTGATCAAATACATGCCCACTCCCTCACTTCCAACACCTCCCATATCTCCCCATCACTTTTTCTTTCCTTTTTTTTTCTTCTTTCATTTATTTATTTTTATCGGGGTTTTGGGTACTCTAACATTCCCCCCTCTGAAGAGGTAAGCCTAAAATATTTTAAGGATTAGATATAAGCTCCCAAATACGTGTGACATTTTTAACCTTTGGGACAGAGTATGTCGCTAATAGTTCCAAGGACATTTTGACTTTTAGCCAACAAACTGGCTACTTTTCTTTGGGGTCTTTTTACCCTAACTGCCTAGCCAATTCCTACCCCCATTTGTATCATGGTATCCTCTGAAGAGGTTACCCAATTTGCCAATAGGGAATAGAGACACAGACTGCTCTGTGTCTGGCTTCTTCCATGGTGAAAAGGGACTCAGGGTGAGGCTATTGGAGTACCCCTTCAGTGGGTCTATCTAAACGACTCCCAAATTGCATAACTCTTATCTGTAGCAAAGAAAATCCTTGAGTGGTGAATAGGAGATGTGAAGGAGAGGTAAAGGCAAGAGTAATTAGCATTACAAGTTCTAGACAGGGAACCAAAAAAAAAAAAGTCAGAACAGGGCAATTTTCAAATGTTCATATCAGAGTCCATTGGAATTTCTTGACAAGAGGTTCCAAAAATATCCCTCTATTGGGTTCCTCCTCATTTTTCTTTTGTTTTCCAAAGCTGGACTCGATCGAGGGTGATGGATTCAGGATTTGTTGTCAGGTATGGTAGCTGTTGGAGTCGTTACAATTAGTGTCAGATACCTCTCAAAGGCTTCCAGATAGGGGGAGAAAACAAATTTATCCATCATTTTAGAAAAATAGCTGGTTGTCTCCCTTAGCTACAGGTAGGCACTACAGTATTGGAGACCAAGATTTGAAGTCTTACATATGAGTAGCACTTTATGATTAGGAACAAAATCATCAATGAGAAAAAATTGTCTAAATAATTTTTTATATGGACATAAGCCTTATGTCTGGGAAGTGTAATCCCTTAAACTCTCAAAGAAATATACTGATGACTACTCTGTGGTTATACTTTCCTGTGGGGTGTTGAATACTGTACAGTTGGCCCAATAAAACTATTTTTACCCTTCAGGTCATTTGAGGAACTGTTCCTCAGAGGTCATGTGGCCTTGGGAGGAGCCCTGGTTCCTTTCTTTTACCAGTTCCATCTATGTGAAGATAAGTCAAAGGTCCTACAAGAGCATGGCTGGCTTCACTTGGAATCATGGAGGAAATGTCTCCTCTGAGTTGACCCTCTTCTTTATAGACTGGACACTAGTCCAAGTCCATCTCGTGGGGTCTCCATGGCCTTCCTGAATGAGAGGACAGGTGACTCACCACAATTACAGTACATTTTGAGAGATGTTTCATAGTACCCTGGAACTTAGTCAACCTTGGATGGCATGGGGCAAAAACTGTCCTTTAAGTCCCTCTGACCAGATTAGTATAGGCCTCAAAGTATGGCTGCTAAACAAGGAATGAGGTTAGTTCCACCAGTCTGGTACTTTTAATTACCATGTGCTATGTAGGTACAGCTTGATCAACAAACCCAAATATCCTCAGATAAACCTTGACTAGATATATATTTGGTTCTTTCAAATAGTTGACTAAACTATGACCATAGAAATGTTAAGATTATGTGTATATTACTGTTGTTTCATCCTTCATAAATCATAACAAACCTGCACAGACCTTTATCACTAGCTTAGGCTTTCTCACTTTTTCTGTCTATTTTGGAAAATATCTCCATTCCCATATCCTTTTAACATCTTTTGCATTATCATTTTCTTTTTTTTCTTTTCAATAATTATGGGACATAATAACATTAACAAATAAATTTTCCATCTGTTGTGAGACTTCTTTTCCTGGGGATACTAAGCAATGCTTATTCCCTTTTAAAGTTCTGGTGTCAAGCCAACATTTGATTAAAGTTTTACTGGGGAACCAATGAATTTACTGACCTTGTTTACCCAGATGACTGAGGGGTTGCTGAAGTGTATGCATGACCCAAGGGTATGTACACTGGAAAGCCTTTACCCATCATGGGACATGACTTCTCTTCCTAGCCTTCCCAAGATTGCATAATTTAGCCCTACTCAAATCCAGGAGACCACGTGTGATTAGGGCCAAATTACATCCAGTTGGCTGGGATGAGTGGCTGGATACTCTGGTGAGGGTCCAATGATGCTGCTTGGCCCTCCTTTAATGAATGAACACAACTGTCAACAAGCCCAATTGTGACGATGTTTAGCAATCAGGTGCAGCCAAAGTCATGATGATGGTAGTTATTTCAGGCAGAAGAGACTGCTGTACAGCATCATTTTATCAAAAGGATGTAGAATTTAAAAGGATTTAGTACTAGGATCCACATATGAGGTTGAACATACATCTTTTGTTTTTCTGAGTCTTTGTTACTTCACTTAGTGTAACAGTTTCTAGATCCACCTATTTACCTGCAAATTTCATTATTTCATCTTTCTTTACTGCTGAATAAAACTCCATTGTGTAAATATACCACATCTTTGTTAACCACCCACCAAATGAGGGTCACTTAGGTTGCTTCCATCTCTTAGCTATTATGAAAACAGCAGCAACCAACATGGTTGTACAAGTGTCTCTACAATAGGATAAGTCCTTTGGGTATATGCCAAGGAGTGGTATAACTGGGTCATATGGTAGATTCACTTTTAGTTTTTTAAGAGTTCTCCACACTGTTTTCCATAGAGGTTGCATGAATTTGCAATCCCACCAGCAGTGAACGAGTGTTCCCCTTTCTCTACATCCTCACCAGCATTTGGTATCATTTGTTCTGTTGCTCCTAGCCTGTCTGATTGGGGTAAGGTGATACCTTAGGGTGGTTTTAATTTACATTTCCCTAATTACAAAGGATGTTGAACCGAGAAACCAAATGACCCAATTAAAAGATGGGCTAAAGATCTAAACAGAGAGTGCTCAAATGAAGAAATAAAGATAACTAAGAAACATCCTTTTATTTTTAACAGAAAAAAAGGAAAATTAACTCAACTGTGCTTTCCCACCTCATTTCATTGCAAGTAAGAATGTTCTTTTTCCTATGAGGTTAATCATTCATTTATAAATTTTTAAATAATTTGTTTTTCATTCTGCAAGAATTCATTTGACTACTTTTTTGTTTGTTTGTTTTCTGTTCCTAAATACATTAATTTCCTTTTATTTGAGTTTCTTGTGATTCAGAGGCTATAGAATTACAAACATCTTTTGTTGTGAGTTGATTTCACTTTTATAATGCATCTTCATTTTATATTTGATTCAAGTACCTAAAGTGTTAATGTTGGTGATTATTAAATATTTTCCCCCAAAGGAATAATAACTTGTTCGTTTGGATATGATGTTTGGAAAAAATAACTTAATTCTCAGGGGGATATACAATATCGAAAACAGTGTGGATCTTTACAGAGTTTCTTCACTCACTGAAGTCCTATCTCCAGTGCCCCAAGCTCTCCTATGATGCGATGTTGACATTATGCCACATCTAGATGTCTATATATCTTGTCCTTGAAGCTAAGTGAGCCCTGTGAACTATTTCAACAGCAGATAAAGCAGAATGTTGCAATTTGCAAGCTATTAATGTCTGAATTTAGTCTTTAAGAGACCTACATTCTCTATAGCCATTAGAAGTGACAGTTCTCAGAATTGAGGCCTTAAGTTAAAAGAAAACTGAGAAAATAATGTACAGAGATACACAGGAAGGAAACCAGGTGCTTCCCTATCTCGGGTGTAATAGCAGCTATCAAAGTGCACCAATTCCAGGTTGCTTGAGTGACAATATTTTCACAGTTCTGGCCATCCTTGAACCCTGAACTACATCATATGAATTGGAAGGAAAATAACTTATAAATTTATGAGAAAATAAAAAGAATTCATATTTAAACTACTACATTATCACAATTCATTTAATTTCTTTGTGAATTGTGAGATCTTTCTATATATAAAACATCATCATACTTCTAAAAAGTTTGTGGGTGTGGTATATGTATGTGTGCAAATGTGTGTGCAGGTGCACTTACCCATACAGGCTCTAGGTGAGGCCAGATGTTATTAAGTTGACATCTTAATTTGTTGAGGCCAAACTCGAGGCCACCATTTCAATTAGACTGACCAGGAAGTAAATCCTCAGGATCCAACTACTCCCTCCTACAAGCATGCCCACATCCATCCCTGACTGTTATACCTTATTGAAGAATTTAAATCAGGCAATCATGCTTACACAGCAAAACTTTACCCATTGAGCTATCTCTCAGCCTAGGAATGGGATTTTTTTTTGAAAATAATTTCCTGAATATACATTTAGATGGATCATAGATTTGTTTAAAACAATCTAAATGTCATAGCGATTTCATATTTTTCAAAATAGCTTTGTTACATTTAATTAATTAATTTACTTATTTGTGTGTGCCTGTGGACACCATAGCCCAGATGTGTTGAAGGCAGAGGAGACTTGGAGAGCTTGGAGAGGAGTCAGTTTTTCCCTTCTACCATGTGAGTACTGGAGATTTAAATCAAGTCATCAATTTTGGTGGTTCAATGCCCCACCATCTTGTAAGCTCTGAGATTGCATATTAATACTATATTTCGGTAAAATTGAAGGTTAAGATTTATAATCTTTTCTTCATTTAATATTGTATTCATAGTTCAATGTATTTTATTATGGTGTCCATAAATACTATTACAATATTTTACTCATGTTATTTATGTTTTCAATACTGTTTTACCTGCTTGGAGTTTTTATTTTCAAAACGCTTTTGAAATTTCAAAAAAAGATTGAATTTTTCTGCCTACGCTCTGAATATTTACTTGTGACACTCTCACTAACTTAATGTGTTTTTTAAAGTTCTTTTGAATGCTATATTTAATTTATATAATTAAATAATCTATTTTCTGTCATAATGAAATTACTGGTGGTGCTATATTGATGACAGTGTAATTTATAAAATAAATTCTACTAAAAGTCTTCACTGTTACCTTGTTATCTGTGATAAGAGGGATGCATCAAAAAGCAAGACAATTGACACAGGCTCCTTTGCAGAAGCCTTTGGCAGTTTATACTTGAATTCAGATACTGATAACTCCTATACTTTTTCTCTATGAATATTTCTGCTATGGTTTTGTCTATAAGTTCTTGTAAGCTAAGCAGAAATTAGCTGGAAACTCCTTAAATACTAATATTAAAATAAAAACTAAATGAAGTTTGAACTGTGCTAATATTTAATAACATATAAACAAACATTTCAATCCACTTGTGGTAGGCAAAGCTCTCTAGAGAAAAAACCCTGACAGAATGGATATATAAATTATAACAGGAAATATTTAAACATTAGCTTACAAAAATGGGGTTGGGCTGTCATGCCATGGCCAACTGCAGAAGAGAGAGGCTGAGAATCTGGTTACTGCACAGGAAACAAAGCTGAATGTCTCTGTAGTCTAATCTCATGCTGTAGGACTTGAAGATTCCTGAAAGATCTCTGGTGTTCTCTCCCTACTGGAAGACTGCAAAGTTGGAATCTGATGCAGTAGATTTCAGCTGCAGCGGCAACAGGACGGGCATACTTCATCAGAAAGACAAGGCTGAATGGAAACTCTGCTTCTTCATCACACTTTCTATACAAGCCACCTAAATAAAGTTCCACGCATTCTAATGGAAGGACTCTCTCCTCAATTAATCCCTTCTGGATACACATGCCCAAATATGCATTTTCTAGCTTATTACAAATTCTACCATGTTGACAATCAAGATCACATGATTTATTAAACAAAACATTGTCATATTTGGGGTCTAGAGAAATGATTCAGTGGTAAAGTCACTTTTTCCTTCTGCAGTGGGCCCAGGTTCAATTCACAGTATACACATTAAATGACCCTGTAACCTGTAACTCCAGTATCAGGGGTCTGTATGCCCTCTGATCTCTAAGGGCAACTGCACACACACAGTACACATAAATTAATACAGGCACACATACATTTGCAAAAAAAGATAAAATACATTTTCATATTTAGATAATGGTTCCAAATATATGTATTTTGGATCTGCTCCCTAAAATTTCACTTAACTTAAAATATTACAAAATGTAAAATGATGCATCAATAAAGGTAGTACCAAAATATCAAAGGATAGAATGTCATTTTCAATCAAGAAAGTTTGGTCTGTGTTATAGAATAAAGAAATGAACCCAAGACAAGCAAGGCACATGCACTAATACACAGATGCATGAAAGTTTCTCTGAGTTACAAAAAAATAAAAGGCGAATTCAGTAGCATTAATTATAGTAATTAATTATAAAGCAATATTCAGTTCATTATTATGTTAATTAGACTGGCACCATACACTACCAAGTTGAGGTCTCCCAATCTGCCCCTGACTTTTCTCTCTTTACAACTACGAAGGCCTTGAGGCAAAAAGATATGTCTTAAGCATTCGTTCATAGAACAAAGCTCAAAAACTCCCTTGTCTTTAAGAGTGTGAATGACAGATATGATGTGGGCACAGGAGTCTTACTTACTGGAAAATTGCAAAAATGTACTATTTAAAAGTTCTCCAGTAAGCTTGGTATCCTGGGACCAGAGGGAGAGAAGAGGGTGGGGGAGGAGGAGTGGGAGGGAGAGGGAGAGGGAGAAGGAGAACACAAGGTGCACTTTTTTCCAAAGGGAGCTCTACTAAGTTTTTCACATGGAAACTTCATCATTACTTGATACAGACTAGAAAATCTCTCAAGAAAGGTAGCTTGCTCCTTATCCAAAAGCCAATAATAATTCTCAACACTAGAGTGTGCTAGAATGTCCTTGGATAACTATAAAATAGGTCAATATATTAAATCTACCATTGGGGACTCTGATCAGATGTTCAAAGTGAAGCCTTAGAATCAATATTTTGTATTTTGCAGATGTTTTCAAATTTAAGCCAAAGTTTTTAATCACCACAAAATAACTATACAGAGGAATTTGTTTTTTTCTGTGACTTTCTTTCATGTTTTCTGTGCAGTGCTTCTGCCCAGAGGGGAGCCAGGGATACTTTACTCAATCCACTGACTGTGCTTCTGATGTGCAAGTAAATAATCTGAGGTCACCTAGATTTGCAACATGCCTTCTGTTTATTACCACACCACAGTGGCCTTTCTGAATGGAAATGAACAAAATCATGCAGCTCCCAGGAAAATAACTTCACAAGATTGGTGAGCACAGTGCTCCTATACAGTTTAAGGAACTGAGGATTTAGCTAAAGAAAGAAATGAGAAGATTCTTGTTCCAGAGCAGAGAGTTTTTTTGGACCCATGGGAAAGTAGAGAGACAGGACCACTGACTTCTCTTTCTGCCCAATTCAACCTCAACATCTTGGTAATGAAACTGTATTACATAAGTACTAATTATTAAAAATTTGGTTTTGTTGAATTATCGTGTATTTCACACAGAACATCTCAAACAATCTTAATTATTTTTATAACCCTGTCCCCAGGGGCACCCTCCCATAGACCCCCAATGTAACCCATATAATCTGTCATCCCTGTTAAGGCCCACTGGGTCAAGTCAGTATCTCCAAATGTTCCCCAGGGCAAGTCCATCCACTGAGGTCTAGTCAGCCTATCTAGAGTCCCTTGTTCTAGGAAGATTAGCTCTTCCTCACCTAGCAATAATCAGCTGCCAATATTTCTTCAGGTAATAGTGGGGTCTGCTGTTCATTTTCCCAGTTCTATGTTGGGTTTTTGTCTGCCTGTATTTGCATGGGTCTTGTGTATGCTGACACCATTGCCATAGAATCATAAGCAGGGTTCTAAGTTTTTATCCAAAACAGGGTGGTGAATTTAAACATATAAAAGATTGAATGTCTAAGAAGTTTGATATTCAAACTTACTATTGAAGTAAATTCTAAACATCATATTCAACATTATAATTAAGTACTGGAATTTTGTAAACTCCAGTGAATTATCTCTCTCTTTATCTAGACTTACTAAAAGAATTTATATAGGTCACATGATTTCAAAACATATTTTTGAAGAGTGCATATCATCAAATAAATGATTTATACTAACTACACCAATTGCACTAATATGTAAAGATAAGCTTGCAAAACTCTTAACAAAATAAGCAAAAAAAGAACCAAGATAAGTTCCGAATAAATCTGAAAATTATGAATAATAGAAACAATGTATTTGTGCTAAAACAATATGTAGTCATGCTAAAAATTCCACTTATTCTTACTCTTTTAGGAAAATAATATCATGTGATCACAAACAGATAAATGATTTTACCTAATTTTGTGTTTAAATGTAAACATGCAAACAAATTAATATAAAAATCTAAACTTAGATAAAATTTAAAAGATAATATTTAAAATGCATGAAACAGAAAAAATGAGAATATAGTATAACATAAATGTTAAAAATATTTAATATGTGGAGCAAAAAGAAGCCATACAAAAACATGCAAAAAAGTCTGTCTAAGACAGAATATAAAAGTTACAAAAAGTCATGTTTTGTGCATTTAGATACTTCTTAGAAATCATATAAGCAATAGAGTGTATAAATGAATTAATTTGAATATTTTTTCAGAACATTGATACATTTATTACATAATTTTAATAATTTACAAAGAGAATTTGGGACATAGCTCAGTGGTAGAAAACTTGCCTAGCATGTGGAAGGTCCTGAGTTGAATCCACAGTATGGCAAAATGAAAAGATGAATATATTATTCATCATATGTAGCAATTGCTCTAGACGCCAATGAATCACCACTAGAATCTTTTTTTAAATATCAATTTAATATTCTCTGTGGTAAGTTTGGTTGATTTTAAATGTGTTTTTATTTTTCATACCTATAACCATCACATTTGACCCTTTTTCAAACTCTTCAAAAGGGTCTATGAAGCTTCTCAAGGTATCTGTCTGTTTCCTCTTTTGAGAACACATCTGTAGCCATCTTGGAGACAGACTGCAGATCATGCTATTCACTGTGAATAGCAAGTATTTGCTGGATGGTCATAATACAGTAGTCAGTGGAAAAATGTTATGTCGATTATGTGTGGATCTGCAGGTGTGTGTCTTGGATTGCTTAAATTTTGTTAAAGACATTTTATAATCTTTAATTTTAGTGATTAAAATACATGTGCCCATTTCTAAGATTTTTTAAAAAGCTAATAGTATTTATGTTCCTATTTCAAAAATTTTTATTGATACATACATAATTCCAAGTATATTAATTGACTAAAGATAATTAAAATTATGTGTTCGTAAGTAACATATTCTATACAAACAATAAATGTGAACAGATATTTAAATGTCAATTTAATGGGGTATTGCCTAATGTTTTCAAGTCAAGTATTGTTTGCCTTTATAGTAGCTTTACTTATTATAAACAGTAAAGTGAAATAATTTAGGCTATAAAGAATCTCCTTGTCTAAGTTATTCTTCAAGATTATCAAGCACAGCTTCACTGTCTTTTTGTTGGTTTATTATACTCATTTTGTTTAGTAAGTCATACTGGAAGTTGTGGTTTAAATTCTAACATTAAGACCCACTATCATGAGCAGTTGTAATATGAAGTAAAAAGTGATGGGCCCAGAATCACCAAACCACAAACCCCTTCTCCCTATGCACCTGCAGGTAAAATACTGTAAAAAACCAATAACCTTAGCAAATTAGGTCAGCTCTTGCTTACACACACAAACTGTTCCAGATCCCACAAGCAGGTGCAATCAGTCATATTCTGTGGCAGGGAATGTGGATCATCTTATCCTCTTGGGACAAAAAAAAAGCATCATCTTATTAATTCTGTTGCTGTATTTCTTTACATGATTCTGTGCACTTTGCTGTTTTCCTCTCCCAAACTATGAGATCAAGTAACAAAAGAACTATGGTGAGTTTTGTTTGTACAAACTCTAGTGTTGTGTGTTCAGCCATGCCTAAGCCCTAGGAGGAAAGTCTTCATTGACCACTAAAGTCAACAGGAAGTAATTAAATCGAACTTTGATTTTGTCAAAGATAAGGTAGTTTTACATGGGTGGACTTAGTTCCATGTTCTCAAGTTTTCAAGTTCTCAATTGCAATCCACCATATGTGGGTTTTTGTTTTTTTTTTTGGTCAGTAACATGCTTTCTTTATTACTATCCTTCTGTAGAATAACATTATCAGAGATAGTGGTTCCTCCAGCAGTACCTTCATTGTACATTGTATTTGGGGTAATTATTTTAGTCCATTTTGCCTGTTTCATTCAGCACATTGTGTTATCCAGACTTTGCCATATAACATGTATTATAAACATTCCTTTTATTACCACTATTCTGCACATGCACTATCAGTTTTATGAGGTTATTAATGAATTTAGTTTTTTAAAATTTCATTTATGATTTGCATCATTTTCATCTTTCTTTCCTTCCAACTCTTTCCATGCCTACCTTACTACTTTTGAATTTCTTAAGGTCCTGTTACATATATCTATATCTATATATCTCTCTCTCTATATATATATATACATCTAAATCTATATCTACATATAGAGAGAGACAGAGACAGAGACAAGAGACAGAGAGACAGAGAGAAAATACACTGACTCCATTTAGTTGTGCCATGTGTGTATATGTTTAGGTCTGATCACTGACATTAGATAATATATCAGGGAGCTCATCTCTGAAGAAAACTAAATTTTCTCTCATTCAGCAACAATCAATTGCCTGTGGCTCTTCATCTGGAGGTAGGACCCTGTGAATTTTACCCCATCTGCATTTGTATGTCAATTTGTATCATTATGTAGGTCTTATTTAGGCATCATTTTGTGGGAATTTCATGATGACACTATCCCTGTCTTGTCTATAATGCATTATCTAATAGTAGATGTCCTGGTCCCCTGATTTGCAATCATTCTTTCCTGTCTTCCACAAAGTTCTCTGAGGCTTAAGTATGTTGCATTGTAGATACATAGACTAAGGATAGGCACCACACCATCCCTTTTACTCTGTATTTTGATCACCTGTAGAACTTTTAATATACATTTGCCATTGCAAAAAAGAAGCTTCTTTGATAAATGGTAGAGTCTTATATTGTTCTATGACTACAAAGGTAAGGATTAAGAATATAGTAAAATTAAACTGGTTTTAAAAGAGGGCAGTAATAGCTTCTCCTGTAGGGTCTATGACCAATCCAACCATGGGTGCCTAGCTATCTTACAACACCAGTCTTTAATTCCCACCTATTGTGTAGAAATTAAGTCCAATTGTAAATGTGTTGATTGCTCCCAAAATAAAAGTGACATTATTAGCTTAATAATATTTTTATTAATTCTTTGAGAATTTCATACAATGTACTTTGATAATAGCCATCCAGTTTTCTTCCTTACTTCTTTAAGATTTAATCCCACCTCTCTACTTCCTCAACTTTGTTTCCTATTTTTTTTCAATTTAATAATCCATGAACTCCAGTTTGTGCTATTCATATACTTCTGCACCAGAGACAGTCAACCAGAGTGTAGTTGGCCTACCAGGAGCCAAACATTTCAAAGAAATTGCCTCTCATTGCAGATGACCACAAGAAAACAGAGTTTTCCTGACAGCTGGGAACTTGCTCATATGAACTCACAGGAACAGTGTCATCATACACAAGACACATGTAAACTCAAACCAGACAAAGCCCAGCATAGAACTGGGGGAAAGGGAAAGAACCTCTAGCTTTAAATGAGGAAATATGGTAGCTGATCACTATTTGGGGTGGGAGAGATCGTCTTATTAAGGTTATGGTGCTAGATAGGTTGACCAGGCTCCAGTGGCTGAGGGACATCTGGGTACACAAACACATCTTCATAGGCCTTAACATCTGTGAAAGAATGCATGAAATCCAATGGGGAAATATAAAGGGAGTACAGATAAGGGAGGTGGTTTAAATATGTGTAAGGTGTATGAAATGCACAAAAGTTCAATAAAACAATGTATTGGAAAACAGAACAAAAATGAAAGAAAAAAGAAAATTGACTCTCACCCTATAGCTGCTGAGACAAGAAAGTTATTAACAATCTTATGTGACTGCAACACTGACCTGCATGACAAGATATGCCCATGGGTGCAAAATAGTGGTGTGTATGGTATGGGGGTAAACAACTGCTTTCTTATTGGATATAAGACTGTTTCCATAGAACTAAACACATGCCTGGTACTCAGCTTGCATCATGAACCCATTACTCACAGGCCCCAGGGTGAAGGTACTATTACTAGTTTCATAAAGGGATATGCTATTAATTGCCCTCTAAATTAATATCTCTCTACCCATAGATTAGGTCAGCCCTCAGACCTCATCAGATAATTTTCTCTACACAGTGAATGTTGATTAACTCAGATACTATCAGTTTTGTGAGAGCCTCTGTCAAGTGTAGCTGCTTTTCTCTGGAGTAAGAGAAATAAGGTAAAATTCTCTTCACATAAACAAAATTTATTCCTATCACATTTGTTAACCTTGTATTTACATTAATATCAACAAAGCAAGGCAAAAAGTCCCAGCCAAAAGTGACTAGATTAATATATGGTACAATAGTTAAATCTATTATATTTGGCCCTTTCAACTAAACTTTGATTTGAATGTTGGTTTTAAATATTTATTATTTTTACTATGTGAGTGTATGAGTGTATCACCTGCATGTATGTAAGTGCACACATGTCATGAAATGCTCACAGAGGTCAGAAGAAGCTGTAAGATCCCCTGAAACTGGAGTTACAAACAGTGGTTAACCATCATGTTGGTGCTGGGAAACCAACCTGGGTCCTCTGCAAGAGAAGACAGTGCTCTTAAGTGTTGAGCTATTTCCTCAGCCCCTGAATGTTGGCTTTTAATACTAGGAATCATTTCTACATAAGCTTGGACATTCATTTTATCTGTCCATTAGTTTGTTTTGTTTTAGATTTGTTTTTCTAGTGCTGGGACTGATCCCAGGCCATAAGCTCGTAGCCATGAGCATCATGACTGCTCTAAACTTCCCACCTTGGTTACTTATAATACTGTTTTGCTTTCTGACATTGAACTAAATCTTCAATTTCTTTAATGCTTGAAATGTATTCATCTTTATTTTGTATTTCATAATATCTGAACTACATGAATATACCCCTGTATCATTTTTTTCTGATAATCATTACTTATTTCTTCATATATTATAAAGATCAAAATATTATGTTCCTGTGAATGG
The DNA here is from genome assembly GCF_000622305.1 of Nannospalax galili. NCBI lineage: Eukaryota > Metazoa > Chordata > Mammalia > Rodentia > Spalacidae > Nannospalax > Nannospalax galili. Next base: position 1,995,456 of record NW_008343959.1, read on the forward strand.
CCTTTTCTAAGAATTTTATCTCTATTTACCTCTGGATTTTGAATTAATTTCCTATAAAGAAAGATTACATTTGTTAATGAAATTCATTTGAACTACATTTGAGATTCTACTTGCCTAGAATAACTAAAAATATTTTTTTCTTCTCATAAGATTTTTATAGGAACATAATACATCTTGAAAAAAATTGGATGAGGGTTCAGCAATGAATCCAGTTTATATGGGGAGAGTTTCCTTACTTCTATTTTTGAAGTTTTCAGTTCAGACCAGTATTATTACATGATTTGGTCTTTGTCTTTATAAATGAGATGCAACCTTTACTTTTTTGTCAAAGTTTCATTCAAAGGTCATTTAAATGCCTTCATTTCTTGAATTCTGCACTTTACAATCTATTATGAAGTGTGATCATCCATAATCCAACAGGATAGAAGGCTGCAAAATGAGAGACATTCAAGGTTTCTGATTTAAGCTTACTTTCAGTGTCTCTATTTACACTTGTTATTTATCTCAGATTTTTAATGGAGAGACTGTGTGTGTGTGTGTGTGTGTGTGTGTGTGTGTGTGTACACATGTTCATGAATTTTTCTCTTTGAACTGAATATGTCTTAATTCAGGATGCTAAAACTAATTTCCACAGCCAAATGGAATGACCAAGGAACATTCATTTCTCACAGTTCTGGAGGTTGAGAGGCACAGATCAGGACACTAGCATATCAGTGTTTATTTGATGGCACAGCAAGCATGCAGCTTATAAGAAGAGGATTTTTCTGTCCACAATACTATGAAAACTGTAAGTTTCCTATTTCACTGCATGGTACCTGTGCTCAAATGTTAAAATGGATGTTTCTTAGAAAAAAATTTTAACTGTGTTCCATTAGGTTCTGCCTTCACTAAAGGAATCAAGTGCTGGTTTTCTCTTGAGTACTGCATTTGCCCATTTTGTCAGGGAATCAGTTCAGTTTTATAATTATCAAGTTATGATATAATGGCCATAGTATTCTTACTCTGCAGGTCTTCATTCAGAGACTGGTCCATTTTTTGATTCACACTGACACTCTTCCAGTGCAGCCACCTTTGTGAATTCAGCACAGAACAGCAGGAGTTCTGGCCTTACTTCAAATTCACATCAATGCTGCCTACCGGCCAGGCAGTATGCAGTCACATATCGTGCTGAATATTGTGTTGTTATTAAATTATAATTTATAACAACATTGGTTTTTGTCTAACTTTCATCTCACAAACTCATAACATTTTGTTTAAGGCAATGTGGTGGAGAGACGTAATTAAAATAAAATAAAATAAAAGTCCCAAACTAAAAAATCTACTGAACCAATATATGAGAAAAAGAAAACACTTTTATTATTGAATAAGATTCACATCAAAATGTGATGCACATCCCTGGCAGGAAGAAATTCCATCCCTGTGTGTACCAAGCAGGTAAAACTGAACATGTCTGCATCTACTACCTAAACCAAAGCTAGTCCTGAAGGTAGAGGACCTGACAACATTGTGTGTCACATCAGCACTTCTCAGAATCATGAGAAACTTAGAGTGACCTTGAGAGTGGATTAATTAGATTAACATGGAAAATTTTTAAATATTTTATTATTTTTGTTTTATATGTATGAGTGTACTGCCTGTGTGTATATATGCACCCATGTTGTACATTACCTGTGGAGGTCAGAAGAGGGCATTGGATCCCATGGAGCTGGAGTTACAGATGGTTTCTAGCCACCATGTGTGTTCTGGAAATTGAACCAGGGTCCTCTGTAAGAGCAGTCAGTGCTCTAAACTGCTGAATCATTTCTCCAGCCCAGTATAGGAAATATTTTTAAGTCCCTTTTCTTTGTGATAGGAAGTTTTGTAATGTGAAGACTGACTTCTTCCTAAAATATTATTCTCCTATTCACAGAGAGACTGGTGCTAGGGAAGTGAACTTCTGTGGTGCTTACATGTCAAAGGAGGGGCTCACAGCTTGTTTGAAAAGATGTCCCTGAGTCACAAAGATGAAAGAAAAATGATACATGTGCACTATTATCATACGTATGATATCACAGAGAAAGTGAATGTATTAGTTACTTTTCTGTTTCTGTGATAAAAACATTAATCAAGCAACTTATAGAAGAAAAAGTTTATTTATCTTATGATTCCAGAGGGTTAGAGTCCATAACGGCATGGCAAAAGAGGTCGTCAGAGCATAAAATCCAGGGATCACATTTTCACACAGTCACAGGAAACAACTGGAAATCTGGCAAGGCTTAAAAACTCTCGAAGCATGTGCCCACTGATTTGCTTCTTCTAGCAAAATTGTACCTCTTAAAACCTCCCAGAGCAGCTCCACCAACTAGGGACAAAATTTCCTAATACTTGGAATGTACATGGGGCACTCTCAATTCAAACCACCACAATATGCTTATAAATTCCTAAAATAAACTAAATGAAAAAAGACAGGAGAGAAATTTCTCTTATTTTTAAACTTGTTTTCCATTTTTATTTATCTTCTGCAATGTCCTGATGGTTCCTTTTCATTGTTTTCTTGGTACAACATAGAATAAGCTAGAAAGGGAGCTTCATGAGAGGTTGCCTGGAGCAGGTTGTCCTGTCGGCATGACTGCAGGGGCTTATTTTGCTTACATGAATCAATGTGGAAAGACCCAGACAGACCACTGTGGTTGGGATTATTCCCTACACAGAGGATCCTGGATTGCATGACTATAGAGAGGGAGCTAATCATGAGCATGTGTGCATAGATTGATGTTTCACTTGACTGTGGATGTGAAAACAGCTCCTATTTCAAGTTCCTGCCTTGAGTTTCCAAAAATGTTGGCAACAACATGGAATTTTAAGTGGAATAAATTATTTATTCCTTAAAGATGATTTTATAAGAGAATTTTTAAAATTTCTTGTTTATTTGTATTTTTTTAAATTTCTGTGTATTTCGTAAACAACCAACATCTTAATCATCTTTATACCCCTTTCCACATTGGTATCCTCCCATATCCTTTTCCCTCACTAGATTTTATGCATTCTGTCATTTATGTTAAGGCCTACTGAGTCAAATTAATGTCTCTAGGTGTCCCTTGGTACAAGTTTATTCACAGGGGTATAGTCAGCCTATCTAAAGACACTTCCTTAAAGAAAATGAACTCTTCCTCACTCAGCGGTAATCATCTGCCCAATAGTTCTTTTGTGACTATTAGAGCCTACTACCCATTTCCACAATTCTAGCCAGGTTTTTGTCTGCTTCAGTTTGCATGAGTTTTATACATGCTGTCACCATTGCTGTAAGTTCATGTGAGCAAGGTGCCAGGAGCCTGTAAGATTCTATTTCTATAGAGAATTTTATGATAATAACAGACTTGAAATTAAAACAGAAATTAGTGATGAGAAAGTATGATCATTTCTGTAATAAAACTGTGTGATATTTAAGACTTTGGAACTCTTCTGTGAGAATAAAGTGAAAGAATTTGGTGCATTGAATCACTGAATGCTTTTAGCAGAGCCTAATGGGTCAGTGGAAACTACGATTTAACAAATCCTGAAAAAAATGCTCATAGTGCAGGTCTAGCTCCTCAGGCTTCTGAAGGTAATAAGATCTCTGTCAGGAATGTGGTTAGAAGTCATTGGTGTGATATTTTGACCAATAATCTAGCTTAATTCTGTCAGTAAGATTCTCATCTTACTGAGAATCTGAGTAAGATGAATTTAAAGATAAGGTACTGGGTTTTTGGCAGAGAAAATTTCAGGATGGGAAAAATTCAGGATGCTCTTAAAAAAGCAACTGTAATTGATTTTTAGAAATCAGCATCATTGTAGAGAAGGTTCCTGCACTGTACTGGGGAAATAAGAAAATATTTCCTCAAGTTCAGTACACAGAATATGATATAGCTGGGGTCCAAGGGTGCTTCCTCTAAAACTGGCATCAGAACTTGTCAGTGTTATAAGTGCTGTCCACTGATTTTGAAGGCATGGAAGATTCAAGAATGAGGGGAACAGAGAGAGCAAAGGAGACCAGGCACTGCACTGTAGGAACAGAATCCCTGTGGAGAAGTTGTCATGTGTTTTAAATTATGAAAATAACATGAGACATTGGAGAAAAAGGACAGAAGTCATAGATTAAACGTTACGTTTTTCAAGTTGACTGTGTAGAACTGAGATGTTTACCTTTAATCATCAATTTGAAAAAATACAAAGTCACCTTATCTAAATGAAGGATTGTCTAGATCAGAATTCCTGTTTACATACCTGTAAAAGACTCTTTTGATTACATTAGTTGATGTGGAAGCCCCAACCCACTATGCATGCCACCATTCCCAGTGTTGGGAATCCTGGACTATATAAGTTCAGAGAAGTTGCTGAGAATAAGGAAGCAGTAATACTTAACAACCTCTAGTTCAACAGATATTAAAAATGAACATAAAGCAATGGCATTTTTCCTAACTTTTAAAATGATTACACATATTTCCATAAAGCAGGTTATATTTATGTTAATGTGTGACATTTTGTGATATTAAAATAACAACATATATTAAAACTGTTTTAATTTTAATAGAGGATACAATGAGTCTTTATATAAGTAACAACTCAGAGTACTAAAAAAATAACAGGGTAAAGACTTTCTGGAGCCAAAGAATATTATAAAATCAGTAAACCACTTATCATCATTACCACCACCATTACCGCCACTGTAATTATAGTCATCACAATCTTCAGCATCATTCTTATGACTTTTTGATTGTTATTTTCCTGATTCTATGCCTACAGTTCTAGAACCCTTACTGTAGGAAAAGTTCCACAGAGCTGAGCTGAGCTGAGCAGTCAGTATGTGTGAAATCACTGAGGACCAGACTACAGAATTCAAGGAGTCTTTCCTGAATCAAACAGGTGATGATAAATCCTGTACAGTCAGTGTGAGGGTGTGATGTGACCTTGATTCAAAACTCTAGCAATGCTGAAGTGCTCAAGGTCCTGGGAACCCCAAGAATAATTAAATGACTGGGAAGGTTTTGAATTTTGTGCCATTCCTGCCCATGCTGTAGATTGTGGTCAATAACCAGAACTGGGGAACCTATGAGGGTATGTTGAAGACCTTCAGTATTTGACCAGAAAGGGAATTGTGCCATTAGAGTTGCTGAAATTCATTATGTCCTTGTTAAACTGGGTGATAAAATTACAGAAAAAATAAGTGGAGGTACAAGTGGAAGAACACAAGTGCAGCAACAGCTGTATCAGCTATGAAGAGCTTCTCTAGATGGTACTGATTAGCTGCAGAAATCCGCATATCTGGAGCCTGTGCCTTGGAACTGTGTGATATTTCTAAATGGGCCCAGATGCTTCTGTGGCTCCCTGACACAACACCTTTCCCATCTGATCTCTTTTGGATGATGTTTGCCCTTAGCATGACCAAATCAATTTTCTTTTTTATAATATATATTGCTATTGAATTTTGTGCATTTTATACAATAAATCTTAATCATATTTAGACCCCTCCCACATCCTCACTTACCATACCACGTCAACAAGGTTTCATGCATTCTGTCATATATGTTAAGGCCTATTAGGTCAAACAATAAATTTTTGCTAAAAATATTTCTAAGCACATTAGTTACATGGTGATTGATATTGATGACTTAGTTATGCAACAAATGTTTGTGCATTTTCAGGAAATTTTTGGTCTTGCTTTAGTCCTGAAGTAACTAATCATTTCCAGTTTCTTGGTCAGGACTATACGATGAAGTCTATTCTTAGCAAAACTCAAGAGGAAAAGACCAGACTGGTCTCAAAGCCTGAATCTTCTTTTTGGTCATTCATGGAGACCAATGTACAATCTCATCTTTATCACCCACAAATAACTTTAAATTCCAAAATACAGATGGTAACTGATAATATCAACAGGATGCTAATGAAGAAACAAGGCTCATAGCATCACATGGCAAACTGAATAGCATTCTGGAAAAGACGGTAACGGGGACACAGTGCTAGGCCGTAATATTCTGTACAGTAAAAAACTTGAGTATTTCATTCTAAAGTGCTTAGTCCTTCAAGTCCTCCCTGAATTTCTGAGTATGAATTCCAAAGAATGAAGTTCCTTAAGTGAGCATGTTAATAACTGAAGTGATAATACATTCTAGGACTAGCATTATCTAGTCATGCAGGACGTCTCCCTTTTATTTACTTTTAACTTAAATTTTTAAGCTGATCTACAAAATAGTAAATGTCCATATAACTCTATTATAGGTCTTTCATATTGCTTAATCCTCCATCCCCATCCCCATCCCCTTATCTCCCTATTCCCCCAATCCTATCATCGCTGCTTGAATCTTTCCACTCCAAGTAGTTGTTTCTTGACTTTCATATCACCTATATTCTACTAAACTCCATCTCTAAGACACACCCCATGACTATTTTCTTGTTTTCTGAGTACTACAGATACTTGAGTTTAAATTATGAAGCTAAATATTCAAAGGTAGGAAATATGTATTAAGGAGAACAGGCAGTGTTCGTCTCTATGGGTCTGGGTTTCCTCACTCAGTATAATTATTTTCAGATCTATTCATTTACCTAGAATTTTTATTTTTCCTTAAAGCTGAATATAAATCCATTGCTTCTATGTACAATATCCATTTATATACTTCCTTATGAGTTGTTTGTCTGGGAGGACCCAGAGGTTACCAGAGCAATGCTGGGAACCCTCTAGGAACTCTGGTTTTCCCACTAGAACCAATTGACAAGATCTTTTGCTGAAAACACTACAGATTCTTATTGCAAAATGTAGAGAAATAAAGTTAGAACAGAGCTAGAATTTTCCTCCATGATGGCTAGCCTTCATATGTCAGAAGTTGCTATTCAGTGCTCTGAGGGATACAAGGCATCAGGGTGTTACACAGCTGTCAACGACAACTACACACCTATGAGCTAAAAAGCCAAACTATCAGGCAAGATGTATCAAGTTCAATAGTGTCGCCCCCACTGTTATGGGATCAAAACTTGGAATGGATTTTAGAACTACTCCATAGGAAGGAATACATATCTATTATTATAAACTGGTTGGAAAAAATCATGGCTGGAAAGGTCATAGACCATTAACAAATGCTATTAGTGAAAAATGAAAATAAACGTTTAAAGTCACAGGTAAATTTAAACAATCATGTACTATGATTATTAATCACTGATTGAAATCTCCTGGTTAGACACATTTCTTGCCCCTGGCTATTGGGCTGAAGATGCCTAGCAGATGCATACTTCTTCAGTGTATTGTTTTCACTTGGACTTTGAGTCATGAAGATTAAGGGGACCCTGAAGACCAATGAACACGAAGTAATCATAGTCTGATTGGAACATAAATAATTCTTCCTCTGATTTATATTTTGTGAGTATTGGATGCAGGACATTGGGCAACAAAGAAACTCAAAGAGTATAAGTGCCAAAGGTAAGTAAAAATGCTCTAGTTCTCTAGACCGAGAAAGGGATGAAACCATGTGAGACTGTCTTTTTCTTTGTTAATAGGGATTGACGTATTATACTCATTCTTAAAAATATAGGATCATCAATAGAGATTTTAAACATTTATACATCAACCATGTGACTACACACAGATGAGGTTTTTCAATTACTTCATTTTTTATTACAATCAATTTATTATTTTATTCTTTGAAATCTTACATGTAATCAATGTATCTTGATAATCCCGCCTTCTCTCTTCTCCTAGATCCTTAGATTGCATGGTCAGCAACAAAAGTCACATTCCCTTCTGCTCAAAACAGTGCAGTGCAGCTCAGTCCTGTTTAGAAGACCCAGGAACCAAGAAAGATATTGTTGTGACTCTCATTTGGAAATCTAAAACTTAGAAGCTGAGATTAGGAGATGGTTTAGTGGATAACAGCACTTGTTGGGCAAGGGTGATGATCTGAATTTGATTCCCAGAGCTCATGGCGGAAGAAGAGTTTGAATACTAAATGTTGTCTCTTGACCTTCATACATACAAGGTGACAAAAGTGCTCCTGTGCCCTATGTACAAGCACACATTCACACGGACACAGACACACACACACACACACACACACACACACACACAATATCACAATCACACAACCAAAATCACCTAAGAAGCCATAGAAGAGAACAAGAAACTAAGAGGAAGTAGGGCACATGGGAGAAGCTGGAGGGGGACTGGAAGTAGAAATGATGAAAATACAGCACTTATGTATGAAATCCCCAAAGTATAAAACATTTCAACAAAACCAGAAGCCATGTGTTCTATGGTAGTTGGCAATGATTCTAATATTAGTCTAATTTTTCAGCCTTTGTGTGTGATTTGCAAATTCTTACAGTTCTTTGTATAGTTTCTTTGCATTGTACTGTTGGCATCTTAGCTGTGATATGACCAGTTCCTTTCTAATCATATCTATTTGGGTTTCTAAAGATGTCTTGTCTTTGGAGTTGGAGTTCTTTGTTTAGTTTATGAAATTTTTGCTATAATAAAACTGAATAAATTATTTATACATGTAGACAATCTCAGCTCCTTTCACACCCAGGATCTTCAACAACCTGGCAAAACTGGAAATGAACCAGGGAGGTAAAGGGAAAGAAGGAACCTTGGAGAGAACAGTAGGAGATAACTGATACTAAAGGATAAATGGATAAAATGGAGGTATTTAAATGGGATGTAGGAGAGAGGGTTATACAAGGAACACTGGGGTAAAGGGAAAGAAGTAACTCAAGGGGGGGGACATTCAGAGATGGGTGTTATCAAGGGAGAAATGGAGGAAAAGGGGTAAATAGCTAAGAAGTGGAAGTACTCGGTGGTAAAGAAAGATGAAGCCATGAAATTTTCAAGTAAATGGGTGGAACTAGATAGGTACTGTCGTACTAAGTGAAATGACACAGACTCAAAATAACAAATGACATATTTTCACATAGTTTTCCTCAGTTGTGGATCTAGCACCAAATCCTTGTACATAAGTATATATCCTGATGTAAATTCAGGAGCCAAGAAAATGGAAAGGAAACAGGAAAGTAAAGAAGCCTAAGATAGAAGAACAGTAGGAAAAAGGTATTACCAAGGGGGAAAGTTTTAAAATTGAGGTATTTAAATGGGAGAATAGGGACTGTCATACAAGGAACCATGGGAATAAAGAGGGAAAAGAGTTCAAGAGAGGGAACAACAGGACACAGGCATTATCAATGGGGAAAATGGAGTATGTTAACTGGGGTGGGTGGGAAAGAGAGAGGAAAAGGTGAGATAAATAATCTTAGTTTGTGTAAAAAAAGAGGGACAATTATTAGTTCAAAAGCCTACTGGAAAATTACACATACAACATCTCTACATGAGCCTATGTGTATAGCTGAAGACTGTATATCCCATGAATTCTTGTGTTTCCTCTCTTGAATGTGTCTCAGAGACTTTCAGAATTTTGACCACATTTGCCTTTTTGTCCATATAAATGTCCAAATATGTTGTTATCTTGACCTCCTTTGTTCATGAAATTCACTTTCCTCGTTGGTTATAACAGTTGATGCTTTCAACTGTTTTATCATTTGATTTTTTTTTCACTTCCACAATTTCTGTATGTATTTCTTATTTTAGAGATTCAATTTCCTTGCCATTTTTTCCTCCATTATTTGAATTTCTCCTGCAAGTTACTGAAGTTTTAATCACTTTGGTAACTTCCTTATCCATGTACTGAATTAGTTCCTTAATTCAGTTCTTTGAGTCGTCTATACGATCACCTTGAGTCTGATTTGTGTCTCCAATATACTTCAGCGTGGGCCCATAATTTGGGCCAACCAAGAGTCCCACCCCATAAAACACCTTTCTCCCTCTCAGCAGCCATCATTTGCCAAAATTTCCTGAAGAGTTTAGGGATTTTTTACCCCTTTCCAGTGTCTATATTGGGATTTTTTTCTGATTTGAACTTGCTAGGACTTGTGCATGCTGTCACCAGTGCTGTGAGTTCATATAAGTAACTAACCAGCTGTATGGAATACTCTGTTTTCCTTGTAGGCATCCACCTCCTCTGTCAACTACAGTCTTTGTACCTCCAGCTCTGGGATGATCCCTGAGCTTTGTAAGGCACAGGTCTGAAATAGTTGTGCTATTCAGGGATAAGTTCCATGCAGCTTCCTGTTCTCTGCATATTAGACAACTCTGGATCTCTGTTTTAATCACCTTTTGCTATAGAAGGAAACATCTGGTAAGGTTTAAGACATGTAATCATCCTAGGAGTAGAGTTTGTATTGAGATGTGTTCTTTAGGATTAAGCATCTCACAGACATTTATTCTCTCACTGTGACCTGTTCTAGAATTCTGTAATGGTTTCCATCAGTTGCAAAAAGAAGCTTTATTAATAATGGGTGAAAAGTACACATATCTATAAACATGAATATGCATATTTAGAATAATGCTTGTCTGGGGATGTGGCAAAAGTAGTTTCTTTCTAGGATCTATGCCCTTTTCATCCATGTGTATTTGGCCATGTTTACAGTACCACAAATGAGTTCCTGCCCAGACAGTGGCTCTTAATTCCAATTAAACAGCTTTTGATTACCCCCAAGACAAAAATACTACTTCTGCAACAAAAGCAATAGTTTGCTGAGCTAATTATTGAGATGTTAAAGATTAAACTGAACACAGAATTCTTCCTTAGTCAGATTTTTAGTTGTTACCAATGATGGTACATGATATTCCAAATTGTTAGGTTTAAAATGTAAACCTTTTTAAAATTTAAATTTTCAGAGTAGCACATCTTATTGCTTCTCACAAATTTTAAGTAAAGGGGCTGGAGAGTTGCTCAGTGGTCAAGAATACTGGGTGCTCTTGCAGAAGACCTGGGTTTGATTCCTAGCACTCACATGGTGGCTAAGAACTGTCCATAAATTCCAGTTTCATGGGAATCAGACACCATCTTTTGTCCTTCATGGGCATAGCATGACACAGGTGTACTTATAAAAATGCAGGCAATATACTCATACACATAAAACAAAAATAATAAATGAAATATATTTTAATTGAAGTAAAAATTTTTGTGTATCATGATAGTTTTATGTAAGGACTGCAGGTTGGCCCTTAAAGTACCCACTTCCAGTGTACATAACTTCATGTAATCCTCTTCCCTAGTGTATTGAAATGACTTTCAGACTGGCTTGTAGGTAACAGAATAAGATAGTTTTTTTTCATGTCAGTCCTCTAATTATAATACAGCATATAAAACTCTGTCTTTACTACTATTCTCTCTCTAGCAACATACCTTGATAGTTTATAAAAAAAATAAAATAAAATGAAGGGGAAGTCCATAGGAAAGGGAATGGAAAACATTTAAGAGGAGCTGCAAGTCTCTAAGAATAAAAGCAGCCTTCAATTGACAACATTCTCCAGGAAAAACAAAGAGATAGCCACCAGCTCATTCCCCTTCCAGCAAGAAAATATATTCCGGCAACAACACAAGTGAGAAAAAAACATATCCTTCTGTATTCAAGCCTCCAGATGAAATGTAAGTGAGAGTAATAAATACATTTTCTTGAGCAGTAATATAGATACATCAATAATTGGAAATAAGTTGGTTTAACTAAGATTTGAGAGATTCTCAAATTCTCAAAAGCCTCTAAAATGATAATTATTAATAATTAATAGTTTCTTCAGTTTTATAATTAAGGTTGACATTTAGTACAATTTTTCAGAAGTAGTACCCTTGAGTATATATGAATTTAAATTTTTGTAATCATTTAATTTACATTATGCACTTTCTATAATTTTTACTTTCCTCTTATTCCAGTAATCTCACCCAAAATGTGAATTTTTGAATTATAATAACTGCCATGGGCTTTATCTCCAATTTGCATTATGTACTTTTTAAAACGAATGTTTTTTAAGAATTTAAGGTTTTACTATTTTATTTTTTATATTTCTGTATGGCTGTGAGAATGTGAATGCATGAGTGCAAATGTCTACAGAGGACAGAGAGGGTATTAAATCTCCTGGATTCAGAGCTATAGATGGCTGTGAGCTGCCCTATGTGGGTACTGGGATTCTAACTAGGATTTTCTATAAGAGCAGTGCACACTGTGTCCTTAAACACTAAGCCCTCTCTACAGCCCATATCTTCCTATTTAGTACAGTCTTGAATTTAACAATATATATGAAATAATTAATATCCTTTTATTACTTATACTTACATTTGTTTAATATAATTTCTGAATTGATTAATTAGTTTCCAATAAACTTGAATATTATTTCATGAATGAATGCTTTATGTTTATGGAGTTGGACACATAGATATACAATATTACTATTTTATATAATAGTATGGGCTTTAAAAATATTTTCAAGATGAGCCGCCGCATGCCTCTCTCCTATGCCCAGGTTTCTCTCCAGGGTAAGTCCATCATGCCCTCGAGGCCTTGACTCCACCAGCCTCATTCACCCTCCCATCTCCCCCACCAGTCTCTCCTCCTAGTTTGGGTCCTGCCCCATTCCTTGTCTTGGGGTCCCAGACACCTGGGGAACCAATACTGCTTCCTGACCCATTTCATCCAGACCAAGGTAGTGTCTTCTCTGGGCCCCAGGAGCACTGCTTCTGGGCCTGGCCCCACCCTCAGCTCCTTCTGCTTTGCTGGGCCCATACCACCCACCTCAGGCTTCTTTCCTACCCACCAGTATCTCCTAGTTTGGGTCCTGTCCCATTCCTCCTCTTGGGGCCCCAGACACCTGAGGAACCAATACTGCTTCCAGATCCTTTACATCCAGACCAACTTACTGGCTTCTCTGGGCCCCAGGAACACTGCTCTTGAGCTCCCTCACCTCCCTCTGCTTCCCTGGGCATGTGCCACCCCCCAGCCTCTTTCTGGGACACAGGTGCTGACCAGTCCTCTTCCTGAAGCTTTGCATCCAGACCAACACAGCTCCTCAGTGCAGTCCCCAGGAGTCCTTGGGGCATCTTCCCACCCCATCTGCTTTTGAATCTCTGGGTGGCACTGCCAGACCAACATTTTTCCTAGGCCAGAATCCCAGACCAGTCCAACCCCCAAATTCCTGAGGCCAAAACTGTTCCTAGAGGGATTCAGACCTTAGGAGATCTGACCCTCATCTGAATTGGACCTCTGTGGAAACTCCTGAAGACAAAAGCAATCCAAACACTCCAACATAAAATCGAAAGAGAGAACCTGAAGCTTAGACAAACCAGATTTACATGCCCAAAAAGTAAACCACAAAGACACATAAAGTTCACAAAAAGAAGCAGACCTAAACTTGAAGGCCTGAGTCTCACACAAGAATCAGAAACTACAAAAGAAATTCACATGTCAAAATCACAGAGAAAAATAACATGAAGAACAAAAATAACATATCCCCACCAAATACCAATACTCCAGAGGAGTACAATGAGAAACCCCTAGAGACAATGCAGGACATGGAATTCAAAAGAACAATTACAAACGTGATAAAATAATTCATTGAATTTAAAGAACACACAAAAAAAGAAATCAAAGAACTGAAGGACGACAGAGATAAACTTCTGAATGAATTCAGAAAAGAGTTAGAAATTTTGAAGAATACTCAGGCTGAAATGAAAAAGGAAGTGAAATACTCAGTAAGCCAATTAGAAATGACAGGAGAAAGCCTAACCAATGGGATGAACGAAATGGAAATGGAGTATCAAGACAGGAAGATAAAGTGCACGAACTAGACCACTCTAGCAAAGATTATGAGAAATTTAAAAATCACAAGAATGGAATATGCAGGAATTGTGTGACACAATAAAAAGACCAAACTTACAAATCATAGGCATACAGGAAGGAGAAGAATCCCAAGATAATGGCATGGACCAGATCTTCAACAGAATCGTGGAAGAAAATTTCCCAAAATTAAAGAGAGGCATGCCCATACAAATACAAGAAGCATATAGAACACCAAACAGACAGGACCAGAAAAGAAATTCTCCACGGCACATCATAGTAAAAACACTAGACGTACACAACAAAGAGACAGTTCTGAAACCTTCAAAAGAGAAACAACAAGTCACAAATAAAGGAAAACCCATTAGGATTACAGCTGACTTTTCAGGGCATACTATGAAAGCCAGAAGAGCCTGGACCAAAGTATCCCAAGTTTTAAATGACCACAGATGCGAACCCAGATTACTATACCCAGCCAAAATGTCTATTATACTAGAAGGGGAAAGAAAAATCTACCATTAACAAGAATAGGCTGAAGGAATTCATGCCCATAAAACCAGCCCTTCAGAGAGTACTGGAAGCAATAAAAAGAGCTGAAGAAAGGAATGACTATACCTAAAGGATTGCAGAAAGAAATCCAGTGAAGGTATAACTGTGGAAAAGTACAGCTATATCAAGAATGTAAACAGAAAAAAAATGACAGGATTCAATACTCATCTTTCATTAATAACTTTAAATATTAAAGGACAGAACTCCCCAGTCAAAAGACACAAAATTTGTGAATGGATTAAAAACCAAAACCCATCTTTTTGTTGTCTGCAAGAAACTCATCTTACTTTCAAGGACAGACACTATCTCAAAGTGAAAGGAAGGAAAAAAACATACCAAGAAGATGACACTAAGATAAAAGCAGGTATAGCAATTCTAATATCTGAAAAAATAGACTTTAAACAAAACCAACAGAAGAGATAAAGAGGACCACTTCATTCTGATCAAAGGAACAATGAATTAAGAAGATACTACAATCATGAACATATATTCACCAAACTTTGGTGCACCCAACTTCATAAAAAAAAAAAAAATACTACAGGACTTTAAGACCCAAATTAACCCAACTCATTAATAGTAGGGGACTTCAATACCCCACTATCTCCATTAGACAGGTCAACAGGCCAGAGACTTAACAGAGAGACATCTGAATTAAACAAAACCATATACTGGACTTAACAGACATCTACCAAGTATTCCACCCAAGCATGAAAGGACATACTATCTACTCAGCACCCCATGAAACCTTCTCCAAAATCGACCATATACTGGGGCACAAAACAAACCTCAACAAATACAAAATGATTGAAATAATTCCATGCATTCTATTGGACCACAATGCAATAAAGCTTATGTCAACACCCGAAGAAGCCAAAAGCACCACACGAACACATGGAGATTAAACAACACACTCCTGAGTGATGAATGGGTCAAAAGAGAAATTAAGAAAGAAAGAAATGTATTCCTGGTATTACATGGTAAGGACAATACAACATGACAAAACCTCTGGGACATGCTGAAAGTGGTCCTTAGAGGGAAGTTTATAGCTCTAAGTGCCTACATCAAAAAATCGGAAAGAACACAAATAAATGACTTAAAATTGCAACTCAACACACTTGAAAAGCAACAGCAAACAAAGTCTAAACCCAGCAGACAAGAAGAAATAACAAAAATCAGGGCAGAAATTAATGAAATTGAAACAAAGAAAACAATACAAAGAATCAGCAATTCCAAAAGCTTGTTCTTTGAAAACATAAACAAGGTTGAGAGACTGCTAGCCCAGTTAACCAAAAGAAAGAAAGAAAGAGGAACTCTAAATGAACAAAATCAGAGATGAAAGGGGAAATATTACAACAGACACCAGAAAGATACAGACCATTATACTTTAAATACTTATATGCTACTAAATTTGAAAACCTAAAAGAAATGGACAGATATCTAAAGGCATGGGAACCAACAAAACTAAACCAAGAAGAGATTAACAGCTTAAACAGACCCATAACACAAAACGAATTTGAAGCAGTAATACAAAAACTCCTGACTAAAAAAAAAAACCCAGGACCAGATGGGTTGACAGCAGAATCCTATCAGACACTTAAAGATCTGCATCCAATTCCACTTAACTTATTCAAAAACATAGAAATGGAGGCAGAACTTCCAAATTCCTTCTATGAAGCCAGCATCACTCTAATACCAATGCCAGGTAAAGATACATCTAAAAAAGAAAACTGTAGACCCACATATTTAATGAACATAGATGCAAAAATTCTCAACAAGATCCTTGCAAACCACATACAGACACACATCAAAAAGATCATCCACCATGATCAAGTCGTCTTTATCCCAGAGATGCAGGCATGGTTCAATATACA
>NW_008343959.1:2011758-2043453 GCF_000622305.1 Nannospalax galili
GAAATTAAACGAGTAATAATTTGATCTCTTCTTTTCCAATTATTATTCCTTCAATTTCCTTCTCTTTAACAAATACTTGAAATTCTTGCAAGAGAAATAAGACAAGAGAAGGAAATTGAAGGAATAATAATTGGAAAAGAAGAGATCAAATTATCCCTTTTTGCATAATATATGATATTATATCTAAGGGAAACCAAAAATTCCACCCAAACTCCTAGAAATTATTAACACATTCAGTAAAGTGGCAGGTTACAAAATTAACCTACAAAAGTCTATAGCCTTTCTATATACCAATAAAAAAAACCCTTTTTGCAGATGATATGATATTATATCTGAGACGCAAAAAAATTCCACCAGAAAACGCCAAGAAATTACCAACATGTTCAGTAAAGTGGCAGGTTACAAAATTAACCTACAAAAGTCTGTATCCTTTCTATACACCAATAACAATCAATCAGAGAAAGAGACATGGAAACATTTCCTTTCACAATAGCTGCAATCAAAAAAAAAAAATCTTAGAATAAACTTAACCAAAAATATTAAAGAGCTCTACAATGAGAATTTTAAATCTTTAAAGAAAGAAATTGAGGAAGATATCAAAAGATGGAAACACCTCCCATGCTCATGGATTGGAAGAATTAATATTATGAAAATTACCATCCTACCAAAAGTCATATACAGATTCATTGCAATGCCAATCAAAATCCCCATGACATTTTTCACAGAATTGAAAAAAAAAATCTATCCTGAGATTCATATGGAAGCACAAAATACCTCAGATAGCCAAAACAACCCTGAGCACTAAGAGCAATTTGGGGGGGGGGTGTTACTATACCAGATACCAAGCTGTATTACAGAGCTATAGTCATAAAAACAACATGGTACTGGCACAAAAGGAGACCCACAGACCAATGGAACAAAATTGAAGTCCCAAATATGAGCAAATGCAATTTCAGCCACGAACTATTCACTGGAGGAAAGACAGCATGTTCAGCAAATTTGCTGCCAAAACCGGATCTCCACTTGTAGAATAATGAAAATAAACCCCTATCTTTCACCCTACACAAAAGTCAATTCCAAATGGCTCAAAGACCTCAATATAAAGCCTGAAACTCTGAAACTATTAGAAGAAAACATTGGGAAAAACCTCCAAGATATAGGCGTAAGAAAAGATTTTCTAAACCAGACATCAATTGCTCAGGAAACAAGGGCAAGAATTAACAAATGGGACCTCATTAAACTAAAAACCTTCTGTACATCAAAGGAGACAACCAAGGAAGTGAACAGAAAACCCACAGAATGGGAGAAAATCTTTGCCAGTGACACATTGTACAGAGGTTTAATAAGTTGTATACATAATGAACTCAAACAACAGAGAACCAAGACAAGAAGCAACCCAATTAAAAGATGGACTAAGGAGCTGAACAGAGAGTTCTCAAAAGAAGAAATAAAGATGGCTATGTAACATCTTAAAACATGTTCAACATCACTAATAATTATGGAAATGCAAATTAAAACTACTTTAAGATCTCACCTTACCCCCGTCAGACCAGCTAAGATAAAGAAAACAAGTAATACCAAAAGTTGGAGAGGATGTGGGGAAAGGGGAACACTCATCCACTGCTGGTGGGTCTGCAAACTGGATGTTTGACCCAGTTATACCTCTCCTTGGCATATACCCAAAGAACTCATACTATTGCAGAGACACTTGTACACCCAGGTTTGTTGCTGCTCTTTTCACAATAGCTAAGAGACAGAAGAAACCTAAGGGTCCCTCAATTGATGAGTGGATAATGGAAATGTGGTTCATTTATATGATGGAGTTTTACTGAACAGTAAAGAAAGATGAAATCATGAAATTTGCAGGTAAATGGATGGAATTAGAAACTTTTATACTAAGTGAAGTAACACACACTGAGAAAATAAAAAGATGTATGTTCTCCCTCATATGTGGATACTAGCACCAAATCCTGATAAGCGAGTATGTATCCAGACATAATTATAGGAACTAGGATAATGGAAAGGAACCTGGGAGGTAAAGGAAAAGAAAGAACCTGAAAGAGAAGAAAAGTAGGAAAAGGATAAAGTGAAAGAAGCAGCTCAAGAGAGGTAGGACCATAGGAGAAGGCTATTAGTAAGGGAGAAAGAGGGGACATGGGGGCACCTTAAGTGGGAAAACCATGATGGAGGGGTGAGACAATGTGAGGGATAAACAATTCCTAGCTTGTTTTGAAAACCAGAGAGAACCATATTACTCCTATACCCTACTGACAAATTATACATTGCAGATCAAGAAATATATGTCTAGGTAAGGTTTATCTGAGAACAACTGGTCTTTCCCCAAGATTTATCTACATGACACACAGTAATTAAAAATACCAGAGTGCTGGAACTAACCTTCTTGGGTGTTTGACATACTTTGAGGCCTGTAATAACCTAGGGCAATTAGTTCCAGGTGAATATTAGCATCTCTCAAAATGTCCTACAATGGTCGTGGGTCACCTGTCCTCTTGATCAAGGAGGCCGATGTGACAACACCAGATGCACTTGAACAAATGGCCAGTCAAGAATTGGTACCCAGATGTCTTTCAGTGCAAATGTGCCCACTGGAGTCTACTCAGCACTTGTGTAGTTTGAACAATACTATTCTATATTTTCACATAAAATAAATTTATTCACTAATATGCAAATTAATTTAGTATTGTGGTATGGGTCTGCGAACATGGATGAGGAAAGGAGTGAATTCTAGAATGCATGTAGACGTGTGATAGCCTTATTTGACACTAAAAATACAAAGGATGGATGATTAGCTATCAGAAGATGCAAAAAAAAGTGAGATTCTTGAAGAGTAATGCTAACAATTAGAAAATACAAAAGAGAAATTTTTAAAAATATTTTTATTTTATGTATATGAGTGTTATGCCTGATGTGTGTAAGTACACCCATGTCATGCAATGCCTGAGTAGGTGAGAAGAAGACGTCACATTCCCCTGGAACTGGAGTTATGGACAGCTGTTATCCGCCATGTGAGTGCTGGGACTTGAACCTGGGTCCTCTGTAAAATCATCAGTGCTCTTTACATCTGAGCCATCTCTCCAGCCCCAGAAAAGTAAGATTTTGAAAGACAAATGCATTAAAAATTCCGTGCAAACTTCAGCTAAATCCATTTGATATGCCAAATCTCTCCTTGTATTGTTGAGTATAAAGGTGAGGAAATTGAGCTTCTGACTTTGAGGTACTGAAATAATGGAGAGAATGCTACAACTTTAGATAATTTAGGAAGAAGTATATTATTGTTTGCACAATATACTGTGATTTTAAAAGATACATTAAATAGTTACACTAGAAATATGAGAAATTTTATAAGAAATAATTATGATTTAGGCTAAATATTGTAAGACTTTTTTTCAGGCCAATATCATGGGATGCATTTGTTTGATAAAGTGGCAGTAAAAACATGAAAAAAAATAGGGAAACGTTCTGTATGGCAACTTTTTGTCATCATAGTACATATGCTAATGTCATATGCTTAAGGGACAAAAAATTCAACCATAGGAAATATATTCCCATAAAAAGTAGAGTCTTTTGTAGTAAATGAAAAAGAAGTGCCTTAGTCAACTTGACTTCTATAATTACCATTGCAATCATTGTAAAAACACATTTTCAATAGAGACAAAACTAATTACTGACAATATTAGCTCCTATTTACATATATTATTTTACTTTGTCAAAACTCCTCAATCTCCTATTAAATTCATTGCAAGAAAGAAAACATAATCAATGTGTCTAAAATCATTAGCACAATCAGGACTCATGCCCAATTTTATTCTGTCTACACCCCATCTTTGATCTAAACCCTCTGCCAGGAGCCACTTATTGTGAATCCAGGATAAACATAAGGGATTACAATATGGGAAAGTAATAACAACCTGAGCATATATAGAATTATCAAAGAGTGGTTATCGATGAAAAGAGATTAACAAATTGAGAGATATCGAGGACATAAAATCCTGGTGGGAAAGTGAAGCTTATAAGATGATTGTTTACTGCCCTGAGGTGGTAATCAATGCTCTTGTCTCTTTCGAGTCTGATGATGATGCTGTTAACTTTACTCCTTACTATGGTTTCCAAAACTGTTTTCTCCCACATTCTTCAGGGGCATAAAATGGTATTCTGTCACCAGTGTAGAAAGTTTTTCTATTAGTGGATCCTCAGAGGCCTCTATTCACCAACCTTTCCCTTTTGTACAAATCTAATCATTTAAACATTAAATAAATTCAAAATGTATTTAAAATTACTTACAGAAAACCTGAAATAAATAAGGAATTCCCATTCTAGAAGTTCCAACAATAACAGCTCAACAGATAGACAGACATTATCCTAAGTGTAATGAATTAAAGCAATAAAGCCTTTTGAAGAAATAACACTGAATATATTATCAGACCTTTATGTAAATAAGATTCCTCTCCAAATGGCTGGAGAGTAAAGGGAAGGAAGCTACATTAGGCAAAGACAACTTTGAGGACCTTTGGATGGATTATTGGCTCCTAAGTGTGGATAAATCACCATTATGTGGAAAAACTGAGAAACGGAGGTTGTTCGATTACTGTTTGCCTTTTGATTTTGTATTAATAAGGTACTGAATACCTTCCCACTTTTCCTTCTGAAGAACATGTGCTTGATTACTACCCTTCCTCACATTAACAACAGACAACACAGTCTCCTATTTAACAGAGACAAATTGAAATGAAAAAGTAGATATGGCATACATTAGATTTGTAACATAAAGCAATACTACTAACATCTATGTAGTGGGGAAAATTATCCTTGTTTATTGTCTGTGCCATTTACACTAAGACCCTCAGAAGATCAACTCCTGGTGAATGAAATAAAATACAATGCCTGCATGGAATCTTTCTGAAGCCAGAGAAAAGCGGGGAATAAGGATCCTTCATATGGAATGCTCAGCAACATACATAATATATATATTTTTTAAGAAAACCAGGTAAGTCTAAAAGAATTACAAATAGTTCCCCCTATGTACCACATCTTATAAAGAAAAGGACAGTTTTAAAATAAGTATGCTTTTTTATGAAGGCCTGCTCGTTATGAATCAATCTCATCAGAAGCACCCAAATGTCCAGTGAGGACACAGAGTGGGAAGTCTGTTGCTGCATTTTTACTTACTTATCACCACAGTGTCCACATATACAAAGCAAAAACATTGGGACATCAATCATTTGATTTGTACATAAGACTTGTTTTATTCATCAACTTCTGGAATGGAGACAATGTGATTAAACAACTAAATTAATTGGAGAAGCTTGGCTTCATAATGCAAAGAAAAAATGTCAGTGAAGGATAGAATTTTACTTACTACTTGAAAAGCCAATCTTAGTAACAGGTAAGTGTTAGTCCCTCTCAATGCTGCCTTTCTGGCACCAGGATGACCAATACTATCAGATTAAAGATGTGCATACAACTCAGCTAACATACGTAGCCCTCTGAATTTTGTCTTTGTAGTTTGTCTTTTAAACATGTTATCACTGCCAACTTGTGGGGGGTTTTCCACTTTGGTCTGTCCTCAAAAAGAGATGCACAATACCTTGATACATTCCTCAATCTGCTCCTCATGTTATAGCATAGGAAATGAAAAACAAGTTTTTCTTCATTGCATGAATTCTTATTAAAAATAGCATATATTTATTATTAGAAATGTACAATGGTGATTTTAAATATGAATAATTCTCTGTTCTTTGAGAATGCTCCTCATTGTCTTATAGAGAAAAGAAAATACACATGAGTTACAGAGTTCACTTTTATGTGATAGGATCTCATATAGGACAGAACAGGAAGTGGGATGAAAAGGCACAGTGAAATGATTTTTACAAGTTTTGGAAAATCAGGATCTTTGTGACGTATTGCACTTTTCTGCAAAATGATTGTGATCATTCAGATGCATTCCTTTGGTCTTAGACAATCATATCATTAACATGTTGTCTTCCTGGCTACTTTGTGCTTACACATGGATAACAAAGCTACTCATACCTGATAATATCCAAGTCAGTGAAAGTTTGACTTATCATGCATAGATTTAAAAGACTGGATTAGGGGCTGGAAAGATGGCTCAGTGATTAAGAGCACTGACTGCTCATGAAGAGGGCCTGGGTTCAATTCCCAGCACCCACATGGTGACTAACAGCCATCTGTAACTCCAGTTCCAGGATAATTTGACACTCTCCTCCAACCTCCATGGGCATTGCATGACACGGGTGCACTTACACACATGCAAGCAATACACTCATACACAAAGAAAAAAAAACAATAAATAAAATATTTTTTAAATGACTTGATTAAATTGTATCTTCAAATTGCATGTTAGGTGGCTTGGTTAATGGTTATGTTAACCCATAGTGTCTTGGTTACAAATATGTTAAAACATTTAATCCACAGGAGTCTGGTCAGCCTAGGCTGCCTTAATGACGACCAACTCTTTCTCACCCAACAGTGATCAGCTGCCAATAGTACCGCGGCTAAGGTTAGGGCTTCTTGCTCATTTCTCCAGTTCTAAGCTGTTTTTGTTGTTATTGTTCTGGTTTGAGATTGCATGGGTCTTGTGTATGCTGTCATGAGGGCTGTAAGTTAATATGAGTAAGTTTGCAGAAGCCTGGAATTCTCTTTCCTTGTGGTCATCCACCACCCCTGGCTTTTATAATCTTTTTGCCCCTTTTTCTACAATGGACTTTGAGCCCTGGGTGAGTAAGTTTTAATATATGAGTCATATTCAAGGATATACACGCTGATGAATCTTATTTGTTACATTTTTGCCTGATGTGGGTTTCTATGTTAATTGCCTTCTATTGTGTGAGGAAACTTTGATGGTGAGGCTTGCAAGATGCATTCATATTCTCTCTACCCTCTGTTTTCTATGTTCCTTGAGTCTTACGTGCAGAGGTTCCATTGTAGTTGTATCACGTAGGATGCACTCACACCGAGGGACATCTGGGGACACAAACTTGACTCTATAGGCCTTAAAATAACATGATAGAATGCATAAAATCTGGTGGGGGGTTACATATAAGGGAGTGTTTCTAAATATGATTAAGATATATGAAATACACAAAAATTCACTAAAATATATTCTGATAAAATATTTGTAAAGGTAAATTACTTGTGTATGGCAAGAGTTCAATAAACTTTATTTTTTGAGACAGGGAATCCCTGTAGATACCCTGGCCTAAAACTGGCTTTGTAGAGAATGCTAGCCTCAGTCTCACAGAGATCTGCCTATCTCTCCCTCCCACATGCACAAACATGTCTGGTTTTATTATCTTTTAACTGAAAAATTAAGAATAAATAAATAAAAATAATTATGAAAAAGATCATTAATAAATATTTTACTTTAAAATATGGCAAAACATTTCTGAAATTTAAACAAATGATTAAAACTAAACTTGTTTTAAAATGTCACAGAACTTATAGGGGATACAAATTGGAAATAAAGAAGTCAAAAAAATCCTTATTTGCATATGACATAATTTTATACCTAAAAGACCCTAAAGACTTTATCAGAAAACTCTTAGAAGTGATAAACACATTCAGCAAACTATCAGGACATAAAATTAAGATCCTCACATCCACAGCCTTCCTATATAACAACAACAAACATACTGAGAAAGAAATTAGGGAAATGATTCCATTCACAATAGCCTCAAACGTCATAAAATATCTCAGAATAAATTTAACCAAGGAACTGGATGACTTATATATTAAAAACATTAAGACACAGGGGAAGGAAATGAAAAAAAATAAAAGAGAATGGAAAGATCTCACACACTCATGGATCACTAGAATTAATATTGTGAAAATGGTCATCCTACAGACAGCAGTCTGCAAATTCAAGGCAATACTCAGTAAAATTAAAAGCATGTTCTCAAATTTCACATGGAACACCAAAAAAAAAAGAATAGCCAAAATAATTCTGAATAATAAAAGAACTACTGGAGGTATTACTATCCATGATCTCAAATTGTACTACAGAGCTATAGTAATAAAAATAGCATGGTATTGGCATAAAAACAGAACCACCGATCCAGTGGACTAGAATTGAGAACCCAGATTTAAACCCCACATTTACAGTCACCTGATTTTGGATAAAGGAGCCACAAATATAGATGAAGAAAAGACAGCATGTTCAACAAATGGTGTCAGTCAAATTAGATAGTGACATGTAAAAAAATTAAACTATATTCCTATGTCTCACTATGCACAAAACTGAATTCCAAATGGATCAAGAACCTCAACATAAAACCAGATACACTAAAGCAGATAGAGGAGGAGGCAGGGAAAACACTGAGACTTATAGGCAGGACTTTGTGGACAGGACTCCCATAGCACAAACATTAAGCCCAACAATCAACACTTGGGACCTTAGGAAACTAAAACATTTCTGTGCAACAAAGGACACTATCACTCAAGTGAAGAGGCAACCTCCAGAATGCGGAACAAACCTTTACCAGAGAATTTGTAAAATAACTATTAAGTTATAAACAAATGAAATTCTGCAATCATTAGTTATTATAGTTTAGGAAGGAAAACAGTACAGTGATTTATCCTCTCAACATTTTATCATCAGGTTTATTTTATATGAGAGAAGAATATTAAGGTTGGAAAAAGACATTGACTTTGTTAGACAATTTTGACAGGAAAATCTAAGCTTTTATACAGTGAAACATATCCCATGCATTTCTGAAATTGCTATTGCTTATAATTTGTTCAGATAATTGTACAAGTGAATATTTTCAAGTTCCCGATTACATTAGACACCACTGAACAAAGAGAAGGTACCAGAAAATGAAAAAAGGGAACACATCGTGCTTTGTAACATGATAATTTAGGTTTTAAGCTAAACACAAATATAATTTTTACAGCTACTTGAAAATAACAGTTCATTTCAAAAGGTGCAATGCACTCCCATACCTCACTTAAAAACTTATGTACAAATAATAATCACAAGTAGTCAGTTTCATTCTGAAAAACAAAATCACTGTGAGGCTAATCTGTGCTTCCCAAATATACTTGGGTGTGGGTTTATTCCCCTGGAGTCTGGTAAGCCACTAGGTGTCACAAAAGTAAATAAACTGATCCTCCATCTTCAAGAAATTATGGCTTGCCAATAGATTTTTCAGACACGACAAGGATTTCTAGCCTATTTTGTTCAGCCATGATAGATTTATGTCTGGCTTGCTTCTGCACAGGCTTTATGCATGTTATCACAAGCAGTGTGGTTTCCTATGTGCAAAGGCTCTGTGCTTTCCAGGCAACATGGTTACCTTGTGTTCTTATACCATCTCCAGCTTTCTCACTCTTTCAACCCCTTCTCTACAGTGGTCCCTGAGCCTTGGGAGGAGAGGGTATATATATGTTTCCCATTTAGGACTACACACTCCTCAGTGTATTATTCTCTGCACTTTGACCAGCCCAGGACTCTGTGTTAATCTCTTTCTGTTGCAGGAAGCAGCTTCTCTGGTAAGAGTTACAAGTTGCATTAACCTATGGACACAACAATAAGTTATTAGGAGTCCATTTAATACTGCCTATTTAGCAGAATAATAGTAGCAGTTCATTTCATAAAATTTGTAATCTATCTAGACACAGGTTCTTAACCATAGTAATGGTGCCATGTATTGGCTCCAGCTTGTGTAGTGTGTCTTAAATCCAATCTGAAGGCAGTTGATTACTTCCATAATGCTCATGCCAATATTGCACCAGTGGGTATATCTTGCCAGGCCAGTTGTCACTGTAGCTTGTAGAGTTTACTGTTGGGTAAGATTGATAATTACCTTTTTCATCAAGCAGAATGCCTAACATCATTCATCTCTACGAAAGATAGATAGGAAAGAAGAATCTTTAAAGTCAGTACCACCTTGATTCTCCTTGTTTACTCTGTGACTCATGTATGTAGTATCTTCAGAAAGCAATAGACTCTAACAGTAATCTCTGGCAGGTGACCAAGAGCAATGGCAGTAGCTAGTATTACTTGAACTATGGAATGCCCTCTGCTCAACAAGTACAAAATGGGAGCCCTTTCTTGGCATTAGGCTTTTGATTTGTTGGACTACAGAGTCTGGTAAGGCTGTTGAACCCCATTTTATAGGGTAATTATAATTAAGCTCTTTTTATTTTAAATATGTATGCGTTTTTAGAAGCTTCTTCAGGAGAGTGTTTCCATATGGCCTTTTCAATAGTTTTCTGTTAGTTGTCTGTCCCCTATCTCTTGATTCTGCCCTACTCTCCCATTCTCTATTTATTTTGACACTTTCTATTGCATTATTTCCCTTTTCCCATTTATATCACTGCATTCTATCTCCCTTCCCATGAACCACCCCACTCAGTTGATAAACAAATAGTTTATTGAAATTGGTGTTGTTTCATAACATTTTAATAGTTCTTGGAAATTTCTTATTAAATAATGCTTCACCTTCACTACTCTTCTTTTACATAAATGAAAGACATTTTTAAAGTTCTCTTTTGAACTCCTGTTATTCAAGTTCTGCCAAGACAATTAATTTTATAGTTTGTAATACACTATGTAATCATTTATTTTACACGTTTCAATGAAGTAGGTAAACATGCTTTCTACTTTAATTTATTGACCAATTATTTATACTTAACAAAAGTCATTATTTTTAGAAGTATGGATCACAGAATTTTGTAAATACATATTTGTTTAGCAACAGCACCATCAAAACATAGAGTATTTTCATCAGAATAAAATAGTTGCTTCTCTCTTTCTGTGGGGTAAACTCATAACGCTCTGCTTTCTTTTCCTTGTAATTTTACCATTTATAACATCATATATTTGAAGTCATATAATACATTCTCTTTTGAATATTTTGCTTAAAGTTACCACACATTCAGTTTGATTATTCATTTATTATTTTTATTTTATGTGTATGACTATTTGCCTGCATGTACTTCAGTGCACCCACATCAGGTAATACTTGTGGAGGCCAGAAGGCGGAATTTGATCCCCTGAAATTGGAGTTACAGACAGTTGCTATCTCCCCTCTGGTTGCTGGGAATGAAATACAGGTCCTCTGCAAGAGCAGCCAGTGCTCTTCACTGCTGAGCCATCTCTCCAGCCCTGTACTTACACATTATTGTTGCTGTGGGTAAGAGTCATCTGTGACCTTTTGCCATCTATTACATCATAGTGCTGTATCATTCTCCACGTAACCACTCAGAGGTTGACGTACATTTGTTCTGTATAATATTTTAAGGGTTTCTAGGGTTTTTAATTCATGCAATGGACTGATGTCTCTCCAAATAAACAGGAGCTCCATTTTGCTCACCGAATAGCTTATGCTTATCTGCAGAAACTGTCAGAACACCTGACTAAATATGGAACAAATAATAAGTTATCATGATAAATGATATCTCCTATACTAAATTCACATTGCCATTTTAAATGAGCTAAACATAAAATGTATTTATTGCTTTTAATAAATGTTCAGTTAATTTTCACAGACCTGTCTAGAAAATTGTGTATCTTCCTTTACACAGGTCACATCTCAGCTTGGTATTTGCATTTTACAAATTTAATAATTGCATATATTACAAAACTGTAATGATAAAGGAGCATACTTTATCTTATAATGCTAAACATTTTGTTTAAGCACCATTAAAATATCAAATCTTTCATTTTACTTTCATCCACAGTTAGAAGAAGATGTAGAAAATGGGCAAATAGATTAAATGCCCTTATAGTTTAATAGCATATAATTTACAATTAAATGTGCATTTTTTTGTCTTTTTGAGACAGGGTCTCCCTGTAACCCCAGCTGTCCTGAAACTCACTATGTAGACCAGGCTGGCCTTGAACTCATAGAGATCCACCTGCCTCTGCCTCCCAAGTGCTGGGATTAAAGGCATGTGCCACCATGCCCAGCTTAAATGTGCATTTTAATTTATCAAATTTTCTGTCAGAGAAATTACTAACACAAAGGATGGTTGAAACAGTGATGTGTAAACCTCCTATTTTATAAACTTCTTACAAATAGACTTCAAATAAAAGACTGAAATTGGAATTACTCTACATAGAGGATAATTTTCCTCCGGAGGCCATAGATTCCCAAATAAAAACCTCAGTCACAGGTGTGGGATGCCTCTTTTTGTGTTGTTTAATATTTGTGTTGGATGCCAGTTCACATTATCATTGACTCTTAGGAAAACTGATGTGGAAACTGTAATTCTGAAATAGCTTACAAAATAACACTCTTCTGACAATGAACTGACATTAATTTAAAACAAAAATCAATGTTAAATACAGCAATTCTTAAATTGAATCTTTGCTGTTCTTCAGAAGCCATAAACATCAGACATTTCTGTGACATAATGACATTGAAGGCTTCTAGATTCGATGAAGTCACCTGTTCTATTAGAAACTCCAGGTTTGCTGCAGAAGATTGGAAAGCAGTCCTTTTGGCTCATTATGGTAAGAAAGTCTCAGGATCGCCCTCAAAATTCACTACATCTTCTTGCTCATATCTTCTTAATTGAATCAATGTCGTTGATATTTGATAGATTCGATATCTATCCCTGAAAGTATCAAGGTGATATCTAATTTATATTGCAATATTAAGAGACATAGTCTATAGAATGTGATCAGGCTATTGGGAATCTGCCACCTCAATAGACTGATGCTGGCATTATAGGAGTATATGAAACAGAAAGGGTAAGTTTGGAATCATTTTCTATCTCTCACCTTCTTACTATCAGTCATGTAGTGTCTAGCAGGAGAGGACTTGCTTTCAGAGGCAGGCTCCTGTAGTACAAGATTTTGAATCACCACAACTATAAGAAAGCAAATTTTTGTTCATTATAAATCCAGCTTTTGCTACTGTGTTAAGAGAGCATGAGTGAGTTAAAACAGAAAATGGAACAATGTACTTTGCAAGATGACACAGCACTTAAGAGATCAGTTCAGAAAGGACCATAGCTTCTACCTGGAGTTTCTTTCCATGTCTCTATCCTCAGTTACTCTGCCACATGCCAGCTCACATATAATAAGATTTAGTGAAAGACCTATTTGTCAAAGAAATGCAGTCTCTAGCCCACATCTACTGACAAACATCAACAGTTGTACACATAAATTTAGAATACTCTCTTCTGATATATATCTGACTACTTAAATGCAATTCTATAAGGCCTTAAATCTAAACAATCTACTTAGTTTTTTCCCAAATGGATGATTCATAAGAACTTTAATGTGATAAATATGCATAGCTTTAGTATTCTAAGTTTGATTTGTTATACAGCAATGGATCACTGTTAAATAGCTAATATGATATTTGTACACGTCACTGTACCAAAAGTGCAATCCCTACAGGTCAACACCGTAAGATTAGTGAATGACTAAGGGAATTGCATAAGGAAGACTTGGTGAAAGCTTAAACCTTGTAGATACTATTTCTAAAAATCTTTGTCTTTGAAGTCTTGAGTCAGTGTTAAGATTTAACAAGAGTTAGAACATTCTTAACACATACTGTAGAAACAGATTGCCATGCTAAAGGGTCACAATAGAGCCAGCCACTCTGTCAGGACTGCAGTCTCTCTGTAACTTTCAGCTGGAGGTGTAAGTGCTAATTCTAACACCTGCTCTTGGCATAACTGGACAGCATGAGATGGTTCTCATCAGAACTGAGCAGCACACATTTGAACCTCCAGAATACGAAACAATTAAATTTATGTATTTTTGTGAGTCAGGGTCTCATTATAAAGTCTTTTTCTTTCTTTCTTTTTTAATTTTATTTTCTTTTTTGGTCTTTTTGGGACAGGGTCTCCCTGTAGCCACAGTTGGCCTGGAACTGATTATGTAGATCAGGCTGACCTTGAACTCACAGAGATCTGCCTGCCTATGCCTCCCAAGTGCTAGAATTAAAGGTGTGTGCCACCATGCCTGGAAAATTAATTAAATATATTTTATTTATAAAATTACTGTGCCAGGGGCTGGAGACATGGTTCAACAGCTAAGCATACTGGTTGCTCTTGCTGAAGACACAGGTTCAAATCCCAGCAGCTGATAACCATCCATGGCTCCAGTTTCAGGGGTCCAAAGCCCTCTTTTGTCCTCTGCAGGCATGACATGACACAGCTGTTCTTACATATATGCAGGCATAACACTCATACATATGTAAATAAATAATAAATAAAATTAGTGTGTCATATATATTCTTTCATAACAACAAATATAGCACACACTACAGAATAGCATTTTTTCCCTCAAAATCTAAAACTATCCCAATTTCAGAATAAAAGTCACGTTTCTAAAACTAGGCTAATGACTCTCATATAAATATTTAAATATATGTATACATGTATATATAATACAGTTAAAGATCAGTGTTTATGTTGAAGCAGGATAAGGATCCAAAAATACTCTTTGTACACTTCCTGTTCAATTGTCTCATGCCTGCCTCATAATTCCCCCTCCTGACTGGTTTCTCTCACATGATCCTTGAATATAAATGGGTAACTTAGGACACAGTGATACCTTGGCCAAGTTTCTATCAGAATATGTATTTAATCACCATCATTAAAATGTTAATAAATATATATGGTTATATGGCAATCAGGATCAACAAAAATTTAATAATTAGATTTTACAATTATTAAGAGAAGATATTATATTTTAGTAAAAATCATAGAATTCTGTATACAGTGAAAAGTAAAGAGTAAAGTAAAATCTTCCTAGATACTCAAATATGCTATTTTAGGTTTGAAAAAGTAATGATATAATTTAGTAAGTTAAAACATCTCAAGTGCAAATCAATAAAAACCTAACACAGGAAAGAGAAAATTGAATGATATGAAAGTATTTGAAAAGTAATCTAGGAAATAGAAATTATTAAAAGTCTATATGAAAGGGCTGGAAAGAAGGCCCAGCTGTTAAGGGCACTGACTGCTCTCACAAAGAACCTGAGTTCAGTTCCCAATACCCACATGGCAATAAATGACCTGTGTTAACTCCAGTTCCCAGGGCTCTGATGTCCTCTTCTGGCCATCACAGGTATTTAACACAAATGGTGCCTTACATACATTCATGTAAAGCACTTATAGCCATAATTTTTTTTTAATTAAATGTTAGTGTTATAAGTATTTAGTAGAACACTATTATCATATTCTCCCCTATGTCTTGTGGCCTATTTAGCCACAGGTTCTTAAGCCTGATATCAATGTCAGATATTGACCCTAAATCCAATCAAAAGTGATAGTTACTCCCATAATATTTGTGCTACTATTGCATCTGTGGGCAGATCTTGCTAGTCATGTTGTTATTGCAATCCACAGGAGTAACAGTAATGGATTCCTTAACTCTCACCAAAGAAGATTCTTTATGCAATAAATGGTGATAAACACCAAAACCTGTAACTGGCCAACATGCAGAGAACAAGAGGCTGCAGAGTGCTTATCCCTGAATAGGACACCTCTATCAAACTTCTGCCTTCCAATGCTCAGGGATCATTGAGGAAGAGGGGCCCGAAAAATTGTAAGAGCCAGAGGTGGTGGATGATCACAAGGAAACAGTCTTCAAGACAGCTGGTCACTTACTCATATGAACTCACAGCAATGATGACATCAGGCACAAGTTCCATGCATGCTCAACCCAGAAAAAAATCCAACCATAGACATGAGGAAGTGGATAAGGAATTTGAATCCCACCTAAGGAAATTGTGCCAACAGATGGCTGCTGGAAGGGGCAAAGGCAGACTCTCTTAAGTGTGGAACTCTTGGCAGGTTGACTAGGTTCCACTGTATGGACACACACTGAAGGACATTTGAAGACACAAATTAGTCTCGCTCTCTTTCTCTCTCTCTCTCTCTCTCTCTCTC
The DNA here is from genome assembly GCF_000622305.1 of Nannospalax galili. Lineage (NCBI taxonomy): Eukaryota > Metazoa > Chordata > Mammalia > Rodentia > Spalacidae > Nannospalax > Nannospalax galili. The sequence goes on from NW_008343959.1 coordinate 2,027,653, forward strand.
TCTCTCTCTCTCCCTCTCTCTATCTCTCTCTCCTTCCTCTCGCATAATATATATAATCATCTAGCAAATGATTAATATATATGATACTAAGTACCAAAAGAATAAATATTTTAATCAATGAATGTGCAAATGAACTGAATGTAAAACTCTCAAGTCCAATAGGCTAATATTTTTAAGTGCAACATATATACACCAGGGAATGCAAATTAAAACTATATAGAGATCATATCACCCCAGTCAGAATGACTACCGAGAAACAAACAAAAAAAAAAAAACCACCAAATGCTAATGAGGATGTAGTGGGAAAAGGGAACTTTACACATTGATGGTAGAATAGCAAATGCATATAAACACTATAGAAAAGTCATAAAGAAATCTTATGAAAGTAAAAGTTTATGTGAATAATGTCCATCCTGACCTGAGTCTTGTGCTTTTTGCTGCTAATTCAAGGAGCCATGGATGGCAGTATCTTCACAAGGACCCTGAGTCTAGACCACTCAGAACTGATGTGCACACTGACCAAGACAACTGTTTGTAACAGGGAGTCATGAAAATCCTGTGTTGATGCGTGAATTACATGGAAAAATGGCCAGTAATACCTAGGAAAGTCCCAATAGTATATTCTCTCAAAAGTCCAAACTATAAGATATTAGGGCTAATTGAAATATTCTAGGACAAAGACCTGGTTACAGGAAATCAAATCCTCATTGTGAACAATAAGGACTTTTCGTTAGAGAATCGGACTTTAGATCTGGTTAGAGGGACTACCCAGTAGTGTTTTTAGCACTCTAAGGACTCTTATATTATTTGTTCCTTTTGTCATTTTAATGTGTAATATGTGTGTTTGTATGTGTGTACACACATTTGTGTGGGGGGTACAGGTTGTTGGGGGTATAAATGTGTGTGAGCGCATGTGTATGTGGGTGCCTGCGTGTGTGCATACATGTAGAGACACAAGGTTGATATAAGGAATCATTTTCACTCTTCTTCCACCATATTCATTGAGGCAGGGTCTCTCAGTTGAACTCAGAGCCCACTATTTGATTAATGTCACTAACCAGTTTGCTCTGGGGATCCCATGTCTCTACCATCCAAGTCTGAAATTAGAGGAGGATCTCTAAGACCACCCAACATTCACTCTGGTCCTCTTGCTTCTGAGACAAGTAATTTAACCACTGAGCCAGCTATTCAGTCCAGGGACAATTCTATTAAAATACTGGCAACTTCCTAGAAACAACACACAAGCTGTATGCTTTTCTTATCCTGGAAGCTATTTCTAATATTCTTAAATTCTTTGACTTCTAACCAAAAGAGGGATTAAAAATAAAAGTATTCATAGCAAATTCACACAACACAATGAAAAAATAGCTCTGTAACTATATCGTCAAGTTCAAATTTCAGACACTGCATGAAAAAGAAAAGTTTGGACCTTAAAAAGAACATATGTGCAATCTTCACTTTCCTTGAAACAAACTGACTTCATAGCATTGTCTTTGGTATATGGTGTTTTAATAACAATTGGCTATTGTGTCTTTCAATTTCTACTGGTGAGGAATGTTCTCATAGTGCTTGAGGTTGGAGTCTAGGACAAACATGGGAAAAGCAAGGTGGGGCCTCAATGAGGGAGCAATGGCCTTTAATTAGAGGCTGCATCCTGGAAACAAGGAAAGAACCTGATGATGATGGTATCTTCGATGTCCTGGTGACTCATTACACTGCACCTTTGTTACTGTAAAAGCCACTGTTCCATCATCCTCTGTGAAGATACCATGTAGCCTCTTATAAAGTATTTCATCACCAGACTCATCTATCTGTAATATTTTTCCTCTCTTGAAAATTTCTCTAACTCAAACTGATTTTACAGCAGGTGGAGGTCTTAAATGAGTAGGAAGATATATATGGAAAATAACCAAATGATTTTGGAAGGTTTTCTTTGGAGATTTAGGATTCTCCTAAGAGCGACTTGATAAACATGTGAACACTGGAGCCAAGATCTCAGGGGTCCTGTGTAGCCCTTGTCTAAGGTGCTCAACTACTCTCATGGGATCACGTGCACCAGCTTACACATTATTGCTTGCATTACTTGTAAACTTCTGTTTCATTACTGAAGAAATCTATGCAATCTGTTCTAGCCACAGAAAAACTGCCTACAAATTAAAGAAATCATAATTTAGCAGAGTCCACAGAGGCAGCTACCATATATCTTATCAATAAAAACAATATTGAAAATTTATATAGCAATAATTTAGTAATATAAAACAATTATATGGGGCTGGAGAGATGGCTCAGGGGCTAAGAGCATTGACTACTCTTGCAGAGGACCTGGGTTCAATTCCCAGAACCCACATGGCAGCTGTGAACTGTCCTTAACTCCAGTTCCAGGGGAATCTGAAGCCCTCTTCTGACATCCACGGCATTGAAGGACACTGGTGGACTCACTTATATGCAGGCAATACGTCCATACACATAAAATAAAAATAATAAAGCCGGATGTGGTGGCACACGCCTGAGGTCCCAGCTCTTGGGAGGCAGAGGCAGGCAGATCTCTGTGAGTTCAAGGCCAGCCTGGTCTTCATAGTGAGTTCCAGAACAGCTGGGGCTACAGGGAAATCCTGCTTCAAAAGGACCAAAACATAATAATAATAAATAAAATATTTTTACAAAACAATTATATAGAGATATATAAATTATATGAGTAATTTAATAATATGCCAACTTTCAACTTTCCAGATGCATAGATTGATCAAATCTCAAAAAATTATGGTAATAAAGTAATTAAATGTTAGTATCTACACAATGCAATTAAAGCAGTGATAACAGGGAACCTCATATACACACATGTTTGTGTCTATGTATATGTATGTGTGTGTGCTGTGTGTGTGAGAGAGACAAAGATGAGAAAGTATAGTAACAAGAGAAACAATGGAATTTTATACTATATAAAAGTAATTGGTTTGTATAAATTAAAAACAAAATGCCTGGTAGGTTGGCGAGACTCCAAGGCATAATGGAGTATTCATATTGGAGTATTCATATTCAACAGCACTTGCAGAACATAGATTATACTTAGACTTGAAAAGCCTTTGAAAACAAAACACAAATAATAATAGAGGCTATGAAATTGGGGGAGGGGTAGTAAGGTGGAGTAGAGATGGGGAGGGGGTTTAAGTACGATCAAAATGCACTGTATGAAATTCAAGAAGTAGTAAAAATATTTTGAAATATTGAAATAAATTTGATAAATACAAATGTTAGACTAGTTCAATAGCAGACATAATACATATAAAGTGAATAAACGAATTCCAAATAAACTTATCTCCATAGGTGAAAAAGTGGAAAATACTAACACTTTCTTGAAGAAAAAGAAATCAAGCAAGATATGTTCATTTCTCTCATGGCAAGTTTGATAGTTGTTTAGATACTGAATAACCAACTTGAGGGCAAATTAGTATTTCCAGAGCACAGAAAAATAATTGAAGAATGGTAACAGATCAACAAGATACTTCAGTCCAATTAGTGCATCTTTTAATTCCCACCAGAGAAACTTCTTCTGGATAGCATATAGAGTGTGCTGAATCACTTGGAAGTGAAGTTACAGGGTTGTAACCACCACGTTGGTTCTAGAAAACAAACCTCAGTCCTCTGCAAGAGAAGCAAGTGCTCTTCAGCCTTGAGTCATCACAATAGGTACGCCTCTACTTTAAATATATATTTCAAAATATTGTTGAAAAATTACTGGCAGAGAGAAAGAGTCGTTTGTCTTACTGGTATGATGCTTAGTTGGTGAACCAGACACCGCAGGATAGACCCACACCCAAGGGCACCTGGAAAACAAAGATTAGACTTTACAAAAATTAACATGGCAAATAATGGAAGACATGAAGTCTGGGTGAGAGTAGTGAGATGGGGGAGGAGAAGGAGAAAAGTTTGAATATGGGAGAAATGCATTGTATGAAATGCTCAATTGAATAAAAATACTTAAAAATCAGAATGGTAAATATAAAAACAAACAATATTAAATGTTCCCTGGGTATGTTACAACTCTATATTGACTACAAAATTTTTGGCTTTCTGGCAGTTGCTCAGAGCATAAGTATTTATTTGCCATATATTAAGTCAACTCGCTGGGAGGAAATGAAAACATATGTGTACACAAACTGTGCATGAATGCTTAAAGTTTTATTTAATACAAGCCCACTCTCTATATAAATAATGCATCCATTAAGAGAAAATGAATGAACACCTTATTTTTATCTGCAATAAATGTCATATTAACCAAAAATGAAACACTGAAAGGGCTGATCATTAATACATCAATATATATTAAATTGTAAAATACATCGGTTGGAAACTAAGTGCAAACGATATTTTCCATTCACATAAATTTTTCAAGTGTTCTATAGTAAGTTCAGAAAAATCAGTGTTGCCGTGGCCCAGAGATGATCAGTGCATGGCTGTAAGGCTTGTAATGAACATTCTGAACTTCATAGAAATTCCCTCTCTTGTTTGTGGCAGTGGATATAAGGACTCGTATATCCTTATATAGCTGGTTAATATCATCAAATTATGTAGTATGAAAACACATTTAGATAAATATTTTATCTATTATTTTTATTTCTAGTGTTTGAGTGTACTGCCTGCATGTATGTAAGTGCACCTAAGTCATGCAATACTCATGAGGGTCAGAAAGTGAGTCAGATCCCCTGGAACTGAAGTTACAGATGGTTGTTAGCTGCCATGTGGTTCCTGGAAACTGAACCCGGGTCCTCTGCAAGAGCAGCCAGTGCTCTTAGCCACTGAAAAGAATTTTTTTAGCATATGAATATCTCAATAATACTAGTGAAATTAAATAAAAAGCAAAAATGAGTCATTTTTATTTCTCTTTTCATTTTTATTCATTCTTTGAGCATTTTATACAAGGTATTTTGATTATATTCACCCCTTACCAAACTCCTTACAGTTCCACCTCCTCCTTCCTTATCCACACAGCTCTATGTCCTCTTTTGTTTTTAACTGATCAAGTCTAATTTGGGCTGCCCATATACTGTTGTAGTCATCAACTAGAACAGGACCTAGCAGGGATCACACTCTCAAAGAAAATTAACCCTGCCTCTGGTAACACCAATCAATTGTCAATACTCTTCAGCTAGGTGTGAGACATCATGCCCACCTCCTTTCTCTATGCTGGGATTTTGTCTGGCTTGAGCTTATACAGGATTTATGTATGTAGTCACAACTGCTTTGAGTTCCTGTATGTACCTGCCCTGTTACATCCAGAAAACAGTGTTTCCTTGTATTCATCCATAGCCTCTGACTCCTACAATCTATACCTACCCCTCTACAATGTTCTCTAAGCCTTGTGGAGAAGAGTGTGTGTAAGTCAAATTCACTGCCGGGAGGTACATGTGGCATCCGATTTCCTCCTCCCACTGTCCATACCACAACCTGAGGCAAGAATTCTCCAAACCCTGTTTGAAGGATCTTAATGAGTTTATTGGACTTGCTAACTGAGATTGGGATACAGGTTTCCTTACAGGAGAGTGGGTGCCCTCCACCCATGGCTGTGCTTAAAAGTCCACACCCAGACATAAATCCCATAGGTTCCTAACAGCCTCACAAAATGGCGTGAGAGTGGCCTTGTGGTTTTCCCACCTTTTATACCCTTAGTCCCTCCCCTTCAAGTAGCTAAGGTCAACAGGTTGGCTGGAAGAGGTATTGGGTTTGTCTCCTTTGCAGAGCACAGGAAGGAGGCGGGACCATGGCTTGTCATCACAGGGTCTGAGGAATATCTGGGTCACAGTGTGAAACAGATGTCCCATTTAGAACTCATTAAATTTGTCATACTTATTTCTGCTCCTTGATTTGGAGATGGACATATTCCGGATTAAAGGAAAGAATAACATTTTTCTTTGTAGGCTCTACACATGTAAAAGAGTTCCTATAATTTATGAGTTATTTATTCATCTATTTATTTTATGCATGTGTCTGTGTGTATGGAGAGAGAAGGAGAGGGAGAAGGAGAGAGAGAGAGAGAGAGAGAGAGAGAGAGAAGGAGGGAGGGAGACTGTATATGGGTATACATGCCATATCAAACATACGGATGTCAGAGAATGATCCACACATACTGATTCCCTCATTTATCCACATGATTTCATAGAATCAAACTCATGTCATCAAAGTGAGGAATCTTTACACTGTAGCTAAATTTTCAGTTGGTCATTTCATTATATCAAAGAAAAGGTGATGCCATTGATAGGAGCCCAATGATGGCATTTTTTTTTAGTTTTTTCACAATCAATTTGGTATTGGATGGCAAAATAAAACACATAAGATATTCCATAAGTCGACAAACCATGGTGTTGCGAGCAACATTTTAAACAGGAAAATCAAATCTATTCCCTGAAAACTTTTCTATTCCAGTGAAAATAAATTGTTGTCTTTCCATAATGGAAGCACTCCTGAGACCGACAGACGACTGCTTCAGTCAGTAGAATAACGCAAAGGAATCACCTTTAATTTCTGTTGAACTGCAGCCACCTAACAGTTCTGGGGATCAGAGCAGACTTGGGGATAATTCACTATCTTGAGTTTATGCACTGCTCCCATTCTACTACATGTCTCTTTAATAGAAGGGCCATTTAAGCAAGTGCATGGTAGCTAATGAAGGCATTTACAGATACGCAGAGAAACTCATATTGTCCACACATGATTCTGCAGTGCATGTTTTGAGATGAGTGTTCACCCATGAAATAAACACTATCACCATCTTTGCACAATTTGAGAAGGTTATCTAAATCATTCTTCCCCAGAGCAGAAGTTTTTGATACATCCTGACCTTACTCCTCTTGTTTCTTGGGCCACCCATCAAAATTATTGACCTAGTTCCATGTCACAGTGAAGATCCAACCTGATATTCACATTATTTTATCCAGGGTTCAAAAGAAATAGTGTTTTGTTCCATGGGGATATTTACTATAACTACTTTATTACAGACACATTCCTAGTTGAGATTTCAATAAGATTGGAAGGGAATATTAACAAGTGAATATAATTGAAGAAAGCATTAGAAATTTTGTGAAGCTATCTCCTGCTGCAGAGAATGTTGCAATATATCCTTAGTACCAAATAAGCAATGAAAAATATTGTAAACAAGAGGATAACATTAGTATTCAAAACCCAACAATCCACTAAAATGAATATAATAATATAATATACATAATGAATAATATAATATAATATATATTATAATATATTATAAAACTTACCAAAGTTAAATCAATACACATGTATAATGGTATTTAATGTAATTAGCTTGCTCACAGTTTTCCTTCTTCTCCTGGCTGTCATTTGATACAATACTGTTTTGCCCATATTTGAAATAAGGCACAGATGTGGTTAATTCTGGTCAGTGGCTGAGGACATATATCACAAGATTTACTTGCAGGATGAAGAAAAAAATCCTAATTTCTGAAGCACTCTTGTTAATAATATCTTGATGAATTGTGACTTCTTAGTAAAGAAAAAAGAAATGCAAGTAGTGACATGGCTCTAGAAAGCCATTAACTTGAAAAGCACTGTCCACAGGGAGCAAATCTCTACCCTTTAATCACTTTTCATTGGCCATTCTGCCTGGACTAATTCTATTTAAGAGAATTTTGTGCAGTGATAGAATTGCTATATTATGCACTGTCCAAAAGAGTTGCCAGTAGTCCAAATGTGTGGAGCTCTTGAGCATGTTAAATGGAATGTGTGTGACTGAGGAACTGACATTTTAAATTTAATTTAACTAGACTATATCATTTGTAACTCGACAGATGGCTCATCAGGTAAAAGCACTTGCTGCAGAAGCCTGGTAATCTGACTTCAATCTCCTAAACCCACATAAAGATTAAAGGTAAGAATTGACTCAACAATGTATCCTTGTGAGCTCCATACATGCACTAGAGTACATGTGTGCAAGCACACACACACACACACACACACACACACACACACACAAATCAAGGGCACACACACTCAAAATAATATTATAAATTATATAAGTTAAATAATTTGGGAATCGTTACATATAGAAAAATTTGATATCATGTGTATTGATCTCATAAACGAATTGGCATCGTTATGAAATTGAATGCATAATATTTCTTTTCCTCTTGCTGCCTTCATTCTACTGTATTTGAGTCTTTGTTGTGCTTTTGAACAACTCATTAGAAACATTTTGACTTAGCACACATTTGAAAAACTAGATGTCAACATGCTTTCTAAATGCATTATAACTGATAATTCTTTGTGTTGTGGTATATTGCAAAGGTATACAAAAGTTTTCCACAACTTATAAGCACTACTGTAATCTGTTTGCTTCTCTGTATCAACTCTATTTATAAGCATATGACTTATTTCTAACGCAATGAGATTTAATGACATAACCAAAGCTTTATAAGAGTTTGTGCCATGGGACTTGTCTCTTTACCACTTTTAGAACTCTTAAACTATACAGCTGATTCGCTGTGTATCATTTACCAGCACATATGAGTCTGGTGATATAGAACATATAGAAACACAAACTGTAGATAGCAGACTTATTGCTTACAGATAGGTGGCAAGAGACAACAGAAGACTAGCTTTCACTGCAAGCCAGTCCCTCAAGGCTCAGGAAAGCTATACAAGATGGACAAATTCATATATGCAGTGTACCATGGCCAAGTGACCCTAGAAATAAGCTTAGCCCCATAGACTCAAATACATATGGACATCTTTCCTTTATATTGAAATGTTGAATACCTATGATATTCAACAGTATTTCTTGAGAGTTAGAGCTGAGAAAGGAGGGAGCTGATCAATCCAAATATGCCTAGAAAAAACATCATGTATTCAAACACCACATGAACCCTTTGGTGAAGGAACCGAGCCTCTGCAGAATACAATTCCAGTTAGGCCAGCTGTCCCAGATACGAACTTTACAATCTTACAGTTTTGAGTACCACGACAGAGTTCTGCTGACAAGTTAACTACACAAAATCAGTTGAACAATTTGACAAGTCATGAAATTAGAAGTAAGTTAATGATTGTTATGTAAACGCCTACGTTCTGAGGTGGTCTGTTAGAGAAAAAAAGTTAACAAATGTTTTATTATCTCTCAAACACTAAAAATTGAGGATTTGAGACATAGTGAATGACTACAACTCATGTTTTGTAGTTAATTATACTTATTGCAAAAAGAGCTATGTTTCAGATCTGGAGAGATGGCTCAGGAATTAGGTGCACTGGCTGCTCTTTAAGAGGACTAGGATTCAGTTCCCAGCATCCGGAGAGAGGCTAGCAACCATCCTAATACTAATTCCAGAGGGAAACAATGCCCTCTATTGGCCTCTATGGGCATTGCACAAATGGGGTGCACTTACATAATGTAGGCACAAAACACTCATTCATGTAAAATTACCTTCTTTTGAGTTGTTGGCCAGGGTGGCCAAAGGGATTCCCAGATAGTAACCCAGAATAGAACGGGGAAAATGAACAGCAGACCCCAATCTTATCCAAAGGAATATTGACAACTGATTACTACTAGATGAGGAACAGCTGACCCTCCTAAAACAAAGACCTCTAGATAGGCTGACTAGATTCACCAGAAGGGCAAGTAGTGGGGAATGGTTGGGGGTGCCGACAACACAGCAGACAGTAGCAGGGATATCAGAGTATAAGGGCTCTAGTGGGGGGAGGGAGGCTATGGGAGGTTGCTATTGGGGAAGTGGGTGTAAATATAAATAAATAAATATAATGAACATAAATAAATAAATAAATAAACTAGTTTTCATGTCATGGTAGGACATGGACCGCTTCTAGATATTGAAAAAAATTTCAGTTGAAAATGAGCCAATGAGAAAATGGAGCAAGTGAGTAAGCACAATCATGTTTGCTCAGTTTTATGACTTGAATTTCTCCAACAAAATTCATACTAAAATTTCAAATCTGTTGTGTATTAAGAAATTTCAAACCTATTGTGTATTAAGAAATTAGACTAGGAGGATATGTAAAATGGGTTAGGTCATGAGGACTTTTCCTGATGGATGTGTTAATGTAGTAATAAATTGATGGAAAAGAGATTTAACGTTGTATCTCAGAATTGGTTTTATTGTAAATGTGAGCTTTCTCTGGCTTATTAATATGTTTCACTTTGCTGCTCTGTCTCTCCTTAGTACTCTGTATATAATCTCAACCAACAAGAAGTCCACCAATAAATAAGGCTCTTGAGGGTCTCAGAAAATGGCTCAGTGGGTAAGAGCACTGATTGCCCTTGCAGCAGACCCACACAGTGGCTAGCATTGTCTGTAACACCAGTTTTAGGGGATCAGATGCCCTCTTCTGACCACCATGGGCATTTCCACAACATACACACAGCAACACACTCGAAGACATAAAATAAAAATAATAAAAGAATAAGACTCTTGAGTCTTGATATTAATCTGATAAGTCTCTAAGATCCGAAAGAATTCATTTTCTAAAATATTCATACTGTTGTATTTATATATAACAAGAGAAAATGGCCTGAGACATTGACCCTTCACAAAATTGGTTGCCTGGATACCTGAGGTTACACTGTCAAATAAAAACCTCTAAAATTTCATTTGTTAATTATTTTGAACTTTAATATATCTGTATTTATCAAGGTTTTTAATCCTAAATTTTAGTTAACATAGGAATTTGAAAATAAATTGTGGTTTTGTTTCAAATGTTGCCCCTGGAGTGTGTGTGCTGGATAGTTTTAGGTGTGAACTTGACACACCTGGAGAGAGGGAACCTTAGTTGAGGTATTTCCTCTATTGTATTGGACTTTGGCCATGTCTGGAGACATTTTCTTGATTGTTCAGTGATATAGGTGGACCCAGCCCATGTGGGCAGTGCCATACTTGGGCAGGTGATCCTGTGTTAAGAAAGCAGGCTGAGCACAGGCCAAAGGAACAAACCAATAAGCAGTGTTACTGTATGACCTATGCTTCAACTCCTGCCTCCAGGTTCCTGCCTTGAGTTCCTACCTTGGGCTCCCTCAGTGATGATATGTGACCCAAGAGATTTAAGTGGAATAAACCCTTTCTTCTCCAAGTCAGAATTGATCAGACTGTTTTGTCATAGTAATGTAGAAACAAACTAGAACAGAAATTGGTACCAGAGAGTGGGCTATCCTGTGACAGACCTGACCCATTTGATTTTGGAAGGACTGTGGAATAACTTGGAACTTTTTTTACAAACTCTGTCCTATAACAGTGCACAAACATGCAAACACACATAAGCATACATGCATGCCCCTTGTTCTGTATATCCAGTACAGGTTAGTAAAGGAAATAAGTTCTTCATTGTAACCTTGGACTCATGGTCACTGAGACTCATGGTTGGGTAACTGCATCATCTGGGACTCAGTCACTTCAATCACTATGTCAAGTCAAGAGACAGCTCAAGTCAAGTACCAGCAGCGTCAAGATCCTGCTTTAAAGTTACACAGATGATTCCACTCAAACTTCATCAGACCAAGTCTTCACACAGACACACTTAGCTTCAAAGTAGTGGGGAAAATTCACAGAACCATTCTCAAAGACTTCCTTCTTTATAACACCATTTTGCTCTTGCATGCTTTTAATATTGCTACAACTTCAAAGAATTCAGTAGGTACTCCTGGAAAGAAGAGGAGTCTGTGGAAACAGGATGAAGTAGTGTTCTTACTGCTTTCCATGACTAATGACTACTCAGTACTATCTGCCTGTCATCTTTGTCGAGAGGAGCTGTCAGTTCAGTTACATTGTAGGTATTAGTGTTGAGTAAGAAGCAGACTCGGGACTTCATGAATCTGGTACTTCGTTTAATGGGGAGTTTTCTTGTTGTGAAAAGCAGGGACCTGCCTTATCAATTTCAGAAACCTGGGAAAGGGGTATGGTCTTATGCAATGACGCCTGTCCTCATTTCACAGTGGGAATTTTATAGTTTTTGTAGTTCCATTTTAGGAGGAACAGATGGGCAAGCTGGATATTTGCCCTCTGCCTGTATAACTACCTCCTTTGGCCATGTTCTGTATCTTCTCTGCCATGCCTCAACAGCTCCACATAAGCCTTTCGATTCAGGAATTCACAGAACTTCAAAAGGAAAATGTTTATTTTTCTTTCTTAGAAATTAAATAGCTAGAAATGTCCCTACCAAATAAAAACGAGCCAAACTCCTCTGTTCCTGAACTGCTTTTTACAACCTTGTCTCATACTCATTCATTTTGAAGAATTTGGCATTTAAATTCACCCTTTACAATATTTCCCATGAATTCTTACCTTGAGTTTTTTTTTTAATTTTCATTTTCATCTAAATTCTAAATCTGTAAAATTTTCATTCTTTAACATACATATAAAATGCAGTGTATTTCCCTGAGCATAACATTAGCAAAGAAATAGTTTTTAAAACTGGGAATTAAGATTGAGGATCCAGTCAGTTATAGAGGGACATGCCTTTAATCTCAGCACTCTGGAAACAGAGTCTGGCCAACCTCTGAGTTCTAGGCCAGCTGGGGCTATACAGGGAGACCCTGTTTCAAACAAACAAGCAAAAGCAATGAAAGAAAAAGAGACAATGGGGATATAGTTCAGTGGTAGGACAAGTGACTGCATCCTTGAAGCCCTGCCTTCCATCAACACTATTGAAAAGAAACTATTAAACCATAAATCTATTTCATTTAATTTCTTAATTGTTTGTCTTTGTATTAACACTGTTAGTGTAAGACTCAAATATATACAGTTATATGTAGACATAGCAAGTACATAAAAATTCTGCTGCTTATCAGGTTTTCTGAATCATGCTCCATGCACAATAATAATATATTAATGCAATAATGCCACCATTATAAGAAACCTGGCAGTATATTATTTTGTATGTCCATAACTTTATTAATATTAATATGAAAGATAGGTTTAAAATAATGTGATATTGTTTACTTTCCTTTACTATGTAAGACCAGTACAGTATTTTGAGTACCAAGTTAAAATCAGGTAAGTTAAAAATTATAACCAACTCATTAAAAAGTTTAAACTGGCAAAAATTAGTATACGACAGAAAGGAAAAAAAGGAGAAAGAAGAGATGGAGAGGGAGAGATGGAAAGAAGAAACAAACAAGAACGTGAGAGGGGGAGAAAAGGACATATAGAAAAATAATTTTATTTCAACCTTGGCAAAGGGAATAGGTCCATTATCATGAGTTTGCCAAAGATGTTTAGGGATACAATTCTGTTCCCTCTACTTTTTGTTTACTAGAGGAAAGAAAGTGATCACACATTAATGTCAACAAAAATTTAATTACAGTAAGGCAAGGGAGTTTGGAAACCTACATTTGCCTTTTGTAAGATGCCTTTGAACTTAAAAATGAAATGATTTGAGAGCTTAGTTGGAAGTCTTTGAGTATCTGTCAACTAGGAATCATTTGATTTGTCACAGAGACAGTTCTCATCTAGAATATGATTGCATTTCTTTATGTTTTGATCAGTAAATCTTGAAACCATCACATGTTTTAAAGAACTGTAAAACTGGGCTTTTGGAGACTGTAAATCAGATATGTAGAGCACAGTCATCATGCCAGCACTGTCAGCTTGATTTAAAAATATTTGAAATGTGCCTGTCTCCCTCTCTGAACAAGTAGAAGACAGAAAACTTTAATAGAGTTCGAACAGGAAAACAGAAAAAGAGACATGACTCCTTATTTCTTTCTCCTACTTCATACCTCCATGTCTGCACAGATTCAAATTCATAGATAAGAAAGGAATGGATACAAATTCAATTGGCTACATAATGCTAACTGATTCTTTTAATTAGTTTTGTTCCCTACCAAAGTAGATGATTTAATATTAAAGTAAATATTAACTTCATTTTTGTTTCAACCAGGCTCCAATGGATGCACCCACACTGAAGGACGTCTGAAGAGACACAAATTAGACTCTGTACACTATTAACTTATTACGACTGGTGTCATAAAGTATTACAAAATAGATGGCCTTTTACAATACAGATATTTATTATTTTATAACTCTGGATGCAGAAAGACTGAAATCAAGGTCGCAGAAAATCCATAGACCTTTGAGATTTGGGAAAGTATTCATTTGACATTTCATGACCCTGTTGTGATATTTGTCCATCTTTGGTGTCCTTGAAGTGTGGCTGCCTACTTCAACCCCAATATTTGTCATCACATAGAATTCACCCTCTTGTGAGTGGTAGTTTTCCTTCCTTCAAAGGAGATTATATGTATACAAAGATACCAGTCAATAGATCAACAGCTTACTATTCACTAGTGTGATTCATCTGAAGTAATTTTATAACTCCTATAACTATATATCCATTAAGACACTTTTCTGAGGTTTTGAGAGCAAGGATGCCAATGTATCTTTTTGTGTAAGATAGTTCAACTAAAATGATATCTAAAATCATGCCTTAAATAGAGCATCAACAGCAAGGAGAAGAATGTTTCCACTTTAACTGTCACAAAAAAAAGAACTTTCCAAAGCCTTTGAGAATTTTCAAGATATCTTTTTGATACTTTCTTAAATTATTGATAGTAATTAAAATTCAACATAGAAATTTCAAAGATATATAATATAAATGATAATGAACTAGATAATCATCTACTATTGTAATATTGATATTGCATGTATATATGAAAGTATAAATATTCATATTCAATTGTGCACTTTGTAGGTGTACAGTATTTGGTAGCTGTATTCATAACATGCATCCTCCAGTCCAAACTTCTTATAGTTAAACAATTTCTTACTAATGGATAGTTATTTTCTTTCTATACATGCATGCAAGTTTAAGCCAATGTTTAATAGTTTAAAGGATAAAATCACTTCCATGTTTTATGATGCTTCCTTATTTAAACTATTTTCAGTTTTGTGTTGCTGTTCTTTGCAGGAGTTCACACAATGCAAATCTCCTTGGCCTAGAACACACATTTCTGAACTTGTCATAAAGGTGCCTCTGACTAATCCTTCAGTCTTCTGTATAAACATTAATCAGTAGTCAGACTTTCTCGAGTTCATAAAATAGCATGCCTTTTATCCCTACTGTAATAATATCTGGAGTTATTATAACATTTTTTGTTTGTAATCCTGTGATCCAGGGTCTGCAAATGTCTTGTCTACCTAGCATTCCTCAATATACACAATATATTTATGATAAATTCCTCAAGCTACATGCCTTCTCATTTTTATCATCACCTTTCTAATTTCCAAATCTGAGACCAGAAATTCTCTTCTGCTCAGCTCCCATCGTTTGAATCCCAAACCTCTATGCGACCTTTAGATTTACCTTCAGTACTTCAACTTCCAAGCTCTGCTACCACCGTAGTCAACACTATCACAAGCTCTGATTTGGGAGTTCTCTCATAGATTTACCACAGTTTATCTGCTTAACTCATTTTCAATTTTATCATGTGAATTTTCAGGAAGAATATAAAGGGTATAAAAATCAAATAATTCTATTAAAAAGTCTTCAATAATTTTATTCCTTTCAACCTACAAAAAAAAAAATCCTTCACGTTATCTGCAGATTGTACCTCTCGTTTCTGGTTTAAAGCTCAGCCAGAATCATCATTGCTCTATGTTTCTACCCTTTTGGGGTTTATTTGGATTTTCCTTGAAAGGCTCAAAATGAATATATCACCTCCTACTGTAAAGCATTTGCCCTAAATCTCGACCAATGCATGATTCTAATGAAGCCTCAAAATATCAATTTTAAAGTCAAGGCTCAGGCACATATCTGAAGGTGCATATCTCAACAGATTCT
>NW_008343959.1:2043543-2046759 GCF_000622305.1 Nannospalax galili
TATATATATATACACATATATAACTATAAATGCTTGAGAAAAATGCCACCAAGTTTCCACACATGGTTTTCAGAGAGTATTTGAAAGACAATGTACAATGAGACCATTATGAGTCTCTTCATTAAGCATTGCCCACTGGAAAAAAATTTCTCCATGGTCAAGGCTGACAACAGCAACATCCTATGACCAGAAACGTAAACATTTAAAAGACAATTTGACAGGAATGTCATGTCTCTTTAACAAAATAACAGCAATCGCTTCCATAGTAAGGACCTAGACCTTCCCAGCCAAGGGCTTTTACTCTAACCTATGTACACATGACTTCCTACTTGTAACACAGGCTTTAAACCTAATTGGAATACAGTTGGTTGAAACTATGAGAATCATGCAGCTATTGCACTAGAGAACAAACTTTGCCTACAAGGTAGGTAGCATACCATGCAGGGTCTATATCCAAGGAGGACTCTGAATGAGTGAGAATTCTGTCATCCCATCCTGCATAGCAACTTCCAGGACTACAGAATCCAGCCAGCAGGAAAGGAACATTTGGCTAAGTTTACCTTGATCTATTCATGTCCTACACCCCCCCCAAAAGAGTACTTTTTTCAGGAATAGGAAAACATCTAGTTATGGTCTGAGTAGAACTAGCTTTGTGGTGCTTGGAGAGGTTTCCCTGGTTGATCACTCATAGTAAGGGAAGCAAAGATTGCACTGGGATGTTTACCCAACACCCTTATGGCCCTAGGTAATGTGCCTCCCCTACTGCATGGGTCTTCACTGAACTCCTTAATGTCTTTACTATACATACAGATACATTACAAAACTGTAAAACACTTGTACTAGCATTATATACACATGTATGTATTATGATAAAATAGCAAAGTGAAATATAACCTGAAAAGATCATGTCACCTGTATTCATTGTTTGACTAAATGTTCAATATTAAGTACAGTGCCATGAATGGATGAAAATAATCCATCTAGTGTTCAAAAACCTGTAATCATTATCCATGGGCCACCTGATCTCATTCTGGAGTGCTCCTGTTTTGGGGCTGCTGCACATCTTTCACCTTTGAATGTCTCAGCAAGGTTAGCATGAACCTTGTGGCCTTCTCTGGGCTAAGGAGGGAGAAAGTACCACTTTTTTGCCTGCTCTGCTTTCTATTTTAGGTTTCTCCATGCTTCTGATTCTGCCTCTCCATCAGCCAAAACTAGCTGCTGAAGGAGTCCAAAACTGGATGATCAATCTCTATCCTTGGGTATTTTCCTACAAAGGAGTAATATACACAGCAGACTCTGGGGAAATAATTGATCATCCCTCGTACATGCTAAATCATTTTTATCTGCAGTGCTTTATCAATTAAGTCTTCCATGAACTGTTGAACAGGTTTTAAAGCCTTCCAGAGACTTACTAATGCATTATTTGGCCTCTTTTCAAGAATTTTCCTTAAGAACAGTGACTCACACAATTCTTGACACATTTGCATTCAAGGGACCCAAATGGACTTCTTTGTCTTCTTTGCTCTATGATCGTTCCCTCATAATTGCATAAGAGCCCCATCAAATATACTTGTGTGCCATTGTCAGCCATCAAAATACATTATAAAGATCATATGTCAGCTATGGAGCTCTGCAAAGGCACTAAAGTTATGTACGCTTCCAAAAGACTTTGCTGGCTCAACCTCTTCAAAACGTTCCTATGAGTATGATCCTATCTGACACAGTGAACTGGGCAAGAAACCCTGCTTCTCTCATGCCTTTCTCTGTAGAGTTTGTTTATCATGCATTGGCTCCAAGTCCCAGGCATTCATGGGGACCTCTGTCAACAACAGTAAGCTGTCAAGAAAGGCTAGTTTAAACCAGTCCATTAGGAACTGAATCCTCTAGTATTGCCTCAGATTATGAAGATTTTGTCTCAAGAAAACAGGTAGTTACAACACTCAGTTTTTCTGCTTTCATGATTCTCGGGCTCATTCCACACAACCCTAATTCCTACAACTTTACAAACTAGTATATGAGAGGTGCTTTCATTTTTTTTGTTTGTTTATGCTTCTTTAACATAAGCAGTTCAGATGAAGAATATTGCCTGATTAGCATGGGTTCCTGTATTAAGGGTACCTTTATTAAGGCCTCCATCTGCATACTGATTCCTGGATTATTTTTTTACTTTCTTTTGTAATAAAGTTGGACCTGAGCGCTATATACTAAAGTTGAACTTTCTCTCTTCTACCTCATTGATTTTTCCCATGAGATCCAAGTGCTTGAATCAAAATCAAGATGGGCGATTTACTACAGAACTAATTTGCGTTCTTTTACCTTTAAATCCTGCCAACTACAGGAAATGGCAAGTCAACACTTTCCTCACAGCCTTTTTTTTTCTTACTTTTGCTGACTCAAAGGAGGCTAATGTGGAGAATAGAATCTGAATATCTTTTTCTGTTTTCAGTCTTAAGTATACAAGTCCTTTTAAGCAAACAACCACAGAGCAGCTGCCACAGCCTTCTTACATTCCTTTCACATGCACGGTAATTTCAGATAGCAATGTGTTCTCTATTCATCAGCAATTTTGAGATAGTCACTGTTTTCATGAGGTGAAGCACACTCTACTGTGTAAAAGAAGATACCTGCCATAACATCACAACCGAGGATAGTCTTCCCTCAGACAGCCCAGCTTTGGTCCACGCATATCTTTGGTTTTATTGATCTCTGTCTGGGCATCAATTGTGCTGTATGAGTTTTGCTGGAATGATAAGAGCAAGGATATATGGATCTGAGATAGGGCACCTGCAGCAGAAATAATAACATTGATTGGTGAACCAATGAATTTCTTGGTGCTACTAAGGAGCAAATATTAGATTCTGCTTATGGGACCATGGGTAGCTCTAGAGTACCACCACTAAAAAGGTCCACCCATAGTGGAAGAAGACACACAAAAACTATATCCCAGAGATTTTTTGCTCAATTAGAAGGCAGCCCCACCGAAGCATCTCTGCTTTTCCAGCAATCATTTATACTTTTTTCTCAGCTCAGGAAGGGAACAAGTGAATCTTGTAAACTTCTGAGCTTCTCATTTCTTCTAAGTTTAATAACTTTCCTGAATTAGTCCTCCTTAGACCCTTTACAGAGGAATTGTTTCAAATTACAGGAAATAAGTACATAAGAGAAAATTAGAATCAAAACAGTAATATAATTGGATCATACTAGTATGAAGCTATA
>NW_008343959.1:2047259-2057112 GCF_000622305.1 Nannospalax galili
ATATCATATTAAGAGTACAAAATAAAATGCACACACTTTGTGACGGGTGTAGAATGTACTAACATTTCATCAAAGTCCACCTTGGCACACCAGTGATTTTACTGGCATTCATATAGGAGTGTGGGTAAGGGGCTGCTTTCACAAACACAGGTGACTGAAATGCAATTGCATGCCTGAATCATCTTACTCGGCATGGGAAATGACTCAAAAATCTAGTTTCATACACTTTTTCCTGACAAGGGCTGTATGACTTAATCTAAATGATTCTCTTGGAGGCTCTACCTATTCTAGCAGACAGATAAATTAGACCAGCCATGACTCACATTGCCATCCTTGTCCACAACAAAACTCAAATATCTTAGCAATGACAAACTTTATAAATACTGACTTCTGTATTTGGTATCACATATCACATTAGCCTTGCCAAGAAATAATAAATGGGCATTTTTCTCCCATAGGTGAAGCCAGAAATCTTCCAAGACATATATTTTGATTTTTCAAAACCATTTGTACCTCGGGATAGGAACACTAGTGAGTCAGTGACTTTGTGCTGTTCAGCAGGTGTCAGCCAGGGACAAAAGCCAGTTTCCACAATGTGTATAATCAATTACTTGATGCCTGCTGTCAGGGCAATAGAACTGAAGATGCATTTCAAGAAGAGGAGGGTAAAAGCCATTGTGCATTCCCCTCTTCTGAATTCTCCACAAAAGAAAAGGTGTGTCTCCTGAAAACCCTTCTGGAAGTGCAGAATAGGATTAACTGACTCAGGTTTAATTTTGTCACCTAAATAGCCCAGTGGCCTTAGCTATCACCTCTCTTCAGAAAGAATATGCTCTGTTTCCTCACTGTCTACAGCTTTTGAGAGTGTAAAAGAAACTGAAATGACAATTTCAATGCCCGAGCCATGTATTTCACTCTTATTATATTTTTGGTAGCTTTAGTAACTGTAACCATATGTGTGATTTGTTTTACTTTTTCCAAGGATTTCATATCTTCCACACTTCTTTAATAGAAAACATTCATATTAAATTTGCAATGTGTGTCACATTTTAATAATTAGATGAGCTGATTATCATTATTAAGATTATTGTTGTGGGTTTTTTTTAGTGTAACCATTTAAAGTTCATTTCATATTGTATTTGTTCAGTTTCATGAAAGTGTCGATTCTAATCATTAAAATCATTTTTGAGATTTATTTTTGGAGTCATAAGCATAATGCTATTAAGTTGTAACACAGATGGTCCTCTGACCCTGTGATGACAAGCCATGGACCTGCAAAGAAGCTACTCCTCTTTCCTCTTGCCACTTGCAGGGGGAGGAGCTAGGGTATAAACACCTCTTGCCATTTTGTAAGGCTGTCCAGAACCACAGGATTTATGTCTGGGTGTGGACTTTCTAACATAGCCGTGAATGGGGGGTGGGGCCTGATGTAAGTAAACCTGTACCCCAAGCTCAGTTAGCAAGTCCAATAAACTCATTAAGATTCTTCAAACTGGGGTTTTGAGAATTCTTTCCTCAGTCTGTCACAAGGACTGTGGGAGGAAGAGATTGGATGCCACATGCCACCTCCTAGCAGTGAATTTGACTTACAGAAGTATACACACAATTGTCCACAAAGAACACATAAGTAAACAATCAGTGAAACCTAAGAACATAACTCTATTATGCTTACAAATGAACTCCCAGATTAGAAAGTGAATTCTTGTAATTCAAATTCTCTCTCCCAGAATGTAAGAGACCTCGTGAGCTTACTTTCTAGGAATCAACACTATTAGGAATAATTGGAGTACCATTAGAAAATAATGTTTCGGTCAAAGTGTTTTTAGCCTTTTTATGTGAGCATTTATTTAATTGTGATATTGAATATTTATGAAATTGCTTCAGGTAGGAATTTAATTTACCTATCTCGATCTCTGCATAATTTTTCCAGGATAAATATCACATTAACAGAGGAAAATAACAAATAAAAGTTCTAAAATTTATAAAAGACTGAAATGAAAGTCTGTCTTGTGATTTATACAAGTTATGGAAGCATTGCTTTCTAGAACAGTCCTTCCCAGCTACTCCCTATTGGAATTTACAGCTGGATCATTCATATAGAAATATTCCCTATGTATTACAGGGCACTTCGAGGATTTTTTGATGTCTTTGCAGTAAGTATCATTAGCATCACTTCTCAGTTTTAAGATACAATATCCAAAACTGTCGCTCCACATTGCAAGGTCCCTGGACGGGCCTACTATGCCTGCCCCAAGGGTTAAGGATCATTGCTGTAGGATATAATAGCTTAAATTCCATAAGTTTTTAAGATCATAACATGATTTCTTTCCTAACTAGAACAACTTCTATCTTGAATGTATCAACTCCAATTCCACTATTTTCCTTACTCTTTCTACCAGGTTATTACTTTTCATCAGAGTCCCATATTTTGAAGGTTACACATTATAGATGTCTTTCTTGATTCATTGTATTGTACTTCCATATTTATAACCCCTTGACCTCCTCTCCTTTTACTTCCAAACATTTTAGTCATTATTCTTGCTTCTGTTTATTTTTAATAACATTCAGTATTTTAGTACAGAATTACAAAGAATACATTTAAAATGGCTTACAAATCACTATTCATATATCTGCTATTTACATGCAGAAATGACTATGCATGACTAGGAATTTAAATAGTACAGAAAACAGTACGATATAAAATAAAACCTTTATCTCAACAATGCCTTATTATTTTTGCAAGAGAATTGGTCCCCCTAAGCTGAGAAATTCACACCTTAGAGGCAAATTCAACACATATTGTAGAAGGATTGGAGAAATGGATCAGTGGATAAAACACCCCTTTTAAAGCACGAAGACAGGATTTTGGATCCCCAGAAACAATATGCATGTCTGGTGTGCATAGAAGCCTGCCTATAATCTCAATACTCTGAAGGTGGATACAGGGAGCTCACTGGGGAGAACTGGATAACTTGACTAGCTAAACCAACAAGTTCTGCATTTGACTGAGACACTGCATCTAGGAGTGAGGCGTTGAGCAATTGAAGAAAATTTCTGATCCTTTTCTCAATCCTATGCACACAAATATACACACAAACATACATATACACCCAGAGAGCGAGAAATATAGCTACATATATGAGAACATGCCTCCACATGATATACATCATATACCTATACAAAGCTAAATGAAGAAAAAAATGAATAAACAGAAAAGCAATTATTTTTTAGAAAGGGTTTGGGGAGATGGATGATTGGTTAAGAGTACCGGCTCTCTTTCAGAGGACCTAGGTTTGGCTCCCAGTATTCACCTGGCAGCTAACAACTGTGTTGTCCATTACTTCAGTTCCAGGAGATCTGACACCCTCTTCTGACCTTCATGGACATTGCACCACATTGGCACACTTATATACATGCAGGTAATACAGTCATACACATAAATAAGATGATAAATAAGTTTTAAAAAATTAATATGAATATGGAAGAGAATACTATTAAATTTCTGCTTCTTTCCAGAAAAGTCTATACACAAAAGCCAAAATAATTATCTTTGTCATATATCATAATCTCCAAAAAACTCTTCACAATGTAGTTTTATTTTCTGGTGAAATATCTTTGACTCTCTATGTCATACATTTGTCTATTCACTGAGTACTCTTAGAGGACACTATCTGAAAGGACAGTATGAGCTTGTAGAGGGATCAGTATGCAAATTAGTAGTAAATATCATGTAAGTTACCCCTGGTTGTTCATGAATAAAATTTTTCAGGAGACACACACACACACACACACACACACACACACACACACCATGAATTGTTTGAAGTTGGACACCTTATTGCACAGAGAAAGTATTTACTTAAAAGAAAACTATATCCTGACACAATATAAAACCTCTCTTTCTTTTGGAAGGGTTCTATTTTTGACAAGGTTTCCCTGTAGGCCCAGATGACCTAGAACTCACTATGTGGACCAGGCTGGCCTTGATCTTACAGAGTTCCTTTTGTCTCTGCCTCCTGTGTGCTGTGATTAATGGCATGTACCAACATGCCTGGCACAGTATAAACTGTTCTGAGCTTCTATATTTTGGAACTTTCACTAGAGTGTGGCACAAGACACACAAAGCAGCCAGAGAACCCAAGAAAAACTTCATGTGTTTTGAGATTTTTGGAATCACTGTGATAGAATGATGGGAAAGACTATGTAGCACATTGTTGCCAGTAGTAACCAACATGTGCCTTGTCTTCATTAAATCTTATTGCATTTAATAATTTTAATATTTTAGTACACTTAATACTGTACAACATCATATGAAATGCTAAAATTATTAAGATCTATAATTGCCAGAATGTGATGTCACATTCTAACAATTCCTGAACATTGACAGCGTGACTCTTAGCATACATTTGAACCAAGAGCACCACTGTGGACAGCGCCATCCCTGGGCTATATAAGAAAAGTACCTGAGCAGGCCAGGGAAAACAATTTGTGTTCCTCCATGGTGTGTGCTTTAGTTCCTGCCTCCAGATTTCTGCCTTGAGTTTCTGCCTTGGCCCCTCTCAAAGGTGGACTGTGAGCTCTAAGCCAAATAAAGTAGTTCCTTCCCAGGGTGTTTTTTTTTTTTTTTTTTTTTTTTTGGTTTTTTTGAGACAGGGTCTCCCTGTAGCCCCAGCTGTCCTGGAACTCACTATGTAGACCAGGCTGACCTTGAACTCACAGAGATCCGCCTGCCTCTGTCTCCTAAGTGCTGGCATTAAAGGCATGAACCACCATGCCCGGCTTGTTCAGAATCTTTTATCTCTGCCACAGAAACCAAACCAAAACAGAAATAGGTAACAGGAGTGGGGTATTGCTCTGAAAGACCAGACCATATTGTTTTGGGCAGGATTATGGAAGCATTTGAAATTTGAACTAGAAAATCCATTGAGTACTCAGAGCTTAAAAGACTGTTTGGTGGGATGCTGGAAGATAAGAATTCTGAGAGAAACATAAGACAATAGAAGCCTGTTTTGTGAAGTTTCAGAGGGAAAACTGAGAGTCTTTCAAATATCTTTTCAGGACCTTTTGCATGATATAATTGAATTAAGAATCGATGCAAGTAAAACATTCTGTTCTTCACAGGACAATCAATTTTAGTTAGCTTAGGCTGAAAAATGAGTTCTGATTAATAAGACAACAGCAGCACTAAGATAAAATCTTCTGGAAAGTAGTTGTTAAGGATTAGTGCCCAGAAGTTGTTGTTCAGAGGGGGTCAAGCCTACATCGCCATCTGGAAGCAGAGCTTGGTAATGTGCAAGAGTATCCCATTTCTCACTGGTTTTGGTTGCATTAAAGCTGAAAGACTGAAGGGGTCATGGAAAGAAGCTGAGGCTTGTCACCATGAGGCAAGGTCACAGTCCTTGAAGAAGCCAGGGGAGACCACTGATGAACATGTAGCCTAAGTTCCAATGGACACCACAGCATATTGGAAATTTCAGGACCATGGGATGACCACAAAGGACAAAGGCAAGTGTAAGTGTGGAGTGGAGACAGTTTGAGTTAACCAGACAAATGACACATGCTGTCGATAACACAGTTTGAGAAGTAGAGCTTCCCAAGCATTTTGGACAGTCTGGGATGCTGGGATTTTCTTCGTAAAACTGTGTGTGAAATAGTTCTTGAAAAAACAAGTTACAGAATCCTTTAAAGAGATGTTCCTTGACAAATCTTAGTAAGATTTTATTACATTTAATTATTTCCTAATTTTCACTTTATTTTCTCATGTTTTAGTGGACACTATTTACTACCTCAATGACTTCTCAAAAGGGTCAGTGATTAGCTAATACTTTAAGAAAATGAGAGACAAAATGGACCATAATACTCTCTTTGAAATAGGCATTGAAACTGTTTGTGGTCTCATATATGAAGTCATATAAATAAATTGAAGTCACTTCTACATATTCTACAGGATTTGGGTTCTTTAAGGTAATTAAGTTTAGTAACCTATTTTCAGAAATTTTTTCTGTAAAAAATAAATATAGGTATCTTATAATAGAGGTTCAGTGGCCATAAGAGACACCACAGGATAGCAAATGAAAAGTCCAATGACAGAAATAGACTCCCTTTTTTGCAGTTTTTGACTATAGAGATCTCATAGATTCTCAAAAAATTCTGGTTATTGCCATTACACTTGGTTACCCACCAGAACTTGATGGTAAGACCCTACCACTAAAGATACTGCATACCTGAGTTTCAAAACAAACAAGGAGAACTAAAGCTCATGTGAATCATGAAGGTACATCTCTGTTAGCTAGCTTTCATAGGACAAGAAGGTGCTGTATAGTATTAGCAGAGAAAGATAATCATCAACTTACCCAGCCGTGTACCCTGCAAGCTACAATAACAATATCCTTGGCAGAATATGTCCACTGGTAAAATAATGTCATGAATATTATAGGAATAATCAATCACCTTCTAATTAAGATCTGCTTCACAATATGGAATCCACATTCAACATTATTATCATGGGCAAGAATCTGTGACTAGGCAGGTCTCAGATCATAGGGGAGAAACTGATACTGTCATTCTAAATAGACATAATATTAAACTACCTCCTCATGATTTATTGTTATACCCATAGGCTAGTGCATCTCTCTTCTTAGAGAAGATGGTGAGGAGCACAGAGAGCCACACCTACTCAACATTGAAAGAATAAGATGCTGCAGAGTACTCCACCCTAAATGAGACAACGATATCATTCCCTCTTCTTCCGAGGCTCAAGGATCATTGCAGAAGATGGGTCAGAAAGATTATAAGAGCCAGAAGTAGTACATGGATGCAAAGAAACTGAGTTTCTCGGGATACCACATGGTAGTTGCACATATGAACCCTCTGTGCCTATGATAACAGGTACAAGACCTTTTCAAACACAATTTAGACAATAGTCCATCATGTATGGATGAAGTAGGCAAGAAGACTCAGTCCCAGCTGAAGGTCTATTGGCAACTGATAGATTCTGGATAAGAAAGTAATTTTCCTTATTGGCATGATGTTTGGAAAGGTGACCAGATTCCAAGAGGTAAACCCATACTCAAGGATTTGGGGGGGAAACAGAGTAGATTCAATAAGCCTTTTTAGAAAAATATAATAGTAATAAAGGACATAAAGTCAGTAGAGGGTAGTAAGGAGTACATAAAAATATTCTTTTTGGTCTCTTTGATTTTCTTATGACTATTTTCAGAGTAAGTTTTTCTCTAAATTGTTTGTGAGTCCAAAAGCATTTGTGAGACTGATTCTAATTTTTGGCCTGGCATCAGTGAGGATGAGAAAATGAAATACTTGTTTCCTATTTTAAGGAATCACATTTGTGAAAGATTAGCTATTGCTCCCCCCCACACAAAAAATAGTCTACTAGTATTAGAATTATTAATTTCCTTTGGGAAATGTAATTAATTTGGTGGAGAAAATTATATTCCACAAAAGATAACAACACAGAATCAGAAAATTACCATAAGAGTGGTGTGAATGTAGACATCACTCAGTCAGTTGGTAGAGTCCCTGCTGTGCATGCATAGGATATGAGTTTTTAAACATAGTATCTACATAAAAGTCATATCTGGTGGCATAATTTTTTTTGATGTGTGCTGGCTAGGAGGAGATATGAAGATCCTTGGAGATTATTGGATAGTCAACTTATCCAAATCAATGAGCTCCTGGTTAGTGAAAGACCTTTTCTCAAAAATTTAGATGAAGGAGTTGGAGAGCAAGTTCAATATTTTAGAACATACACGGGACTTGCAGAGGACCTGAGTACAAGTCATACCATCTACATCAGATGGCTCATAAGCTATTGTAACTCCAGTTGCAAGAGATCTAATGCCCTCTTCCAGCCTGCACAGAGGCCTGTGTATGCACATGCACACACACAAGCACAAAAAACAAAGAATATATATCATAAAGAAAATATGATAGAGAGGGTTCCCGTAAGACACATGATGATGACTCCTGACATCTATACATGTGCACACGTACATGTAGAGCTGCATACTACAATCACATAAGTATGTATATATACCACATATACACACATACACATACACACTCACAAACACACACACACGCACACACACACACGGCAGCTCACTGGAGACAGATTGATTTTCTCAGTATTTGGAATACATTATGAGGGAGAGAGAAAGAGAGAGAGAGAGAGACAGAGACAGAGAGACAGACAGAGAGACAGGGAGACAGAGAGGAAGAGGATATACATTCTGATGTAGAACATTATAAGAGTAGATAATTCTTAAACAAAAAAAAATAGGCTTCAGTTTTAAGTTTTTGGATAGAATTTGTATTTTAGTTAGCAAGAAATGATTTGAAACCTGGTACCTGGAATAGAATTTTTATTTAGGGAAGTTAATTTGACAAGATCGTGTAGGATGGATTAGAAAAGTAAGAGAATGGAGACAGGAGCACCAATTAGAGAGCTAAAACAATAGCCCCGGTGAGAGTTAATGAGGCTTCTAGTGAAATCATTGCAACAGTGAAGATTGATAGAAGGTTAGCATTGACTGCTCATTTCTTTCCTGTGTACAGAGAGGCACAGCAATTAGGCATCTGGCCTCTGAATGCTGAGAATATTATTTCATATTGTATGGAAATTTACCATAATTAACTATCTATCATCTATCTATCATCTATCTATCCATCATCTATCTTTTTAGCTAGGAATAAAAAGAATGAAATGCATAGCTACAATGCCTGAGTAGATAGAAATTAATGTGTCAGAGTACCTGAGTCAGAGAAGCATACAGCCTGGATAGAAAAGCAATAGCTTCCCTACTTGGTAGAGCTCAGTCACTTGGAGTTTTAAAAAACATAAAACAGAGCTGGGGTTGGGTATCATTGGGTTGCTGGGCAAGTAGACATACTGGCTTTGGGGGATCCCTAGCTAGTGTTGTGGTCAGAAGATACCAATAAAGTATTTTTTGCAATATATATTTTATTTAATGTTTCTGTATTTCATACAATAAATCTTAATCATACTTAGAACACTTATCTGCACCCACCATAGCTCTCCCATTAGAGTTCATGAATTCTGTCATATACACTAATCCCTATCAAGTCAAGTTTGTGTCCCCAGATGTCCTTCAGTGTGAGTTCACCAATAGAGCCTGGTCAGCCTATGAAGTGTCACTAACTTAATGAAGACCAACTCCCCATCACCCAGCAGTGATCAGCTGCCAAATGATTCATCAGCTAATGTTGATTTTTCTTACCCATTTTCCCAGTTCTGTGCTGGGTTTTTTTTGTTTGTTTGTTTGTTTGTTTCTTTGGTTTTTTTTTTTTTTTTTTTCTGCAAAATCAGAGCGGATGCTGGCGACTGAGGTACTGCATGTTCCTTTCAGATACTGTCATCGCTCTGCACTACAAATGTCTTTTATAGGGAGGGGTTCATGTTAACTTCCAGAAGTATCACCAAGATTGCCAGGTGCCATTTTGATAAGAATGACTGTTTTAAAAAAATTATAGCATCATGCCAGGTGTGGTGGCATGCACCTTTAATCCCAGCCCTCAGGAGGCAGAGGGAGGTGGATCTCTGTGAGACTGAGGCCACCCTGGTTCACATTGTGACTTACAGGTAGGCTGTGACTAGGAATATATGACTATTACTGGTCACAGTCGCTTACTTTCTGAGTTCCTTGGCATCTGAGCATGAATATAAACTCATCAGATAGACAGCCTTCCTCTCCCACTAGAGTCTCCATACTCTGGCATCCCTGCCACTGTCCACTGTGCTGTCAGCACCCCCATCTTTTCCCCTCTATCTGCCCTTCTGGTAAATCTAGTCAGCCAGAGTTCCCTGTTCCAGGAG
>NW_008343959.1:2057478-2057795 GCF_000622305.1 Nannospalax galili
GGACTTGGGAAGAGCCACTGGCTCTTTTCTTTTACCAGTTCTGCCTATGTGAAGATAAGTCAAAAGTCCTGCTCGAGGCCATGGCTGGCTTCACTTGGCAGCATGGAAGAAACGATTCCTCTATGTTGACCCTCCTCTTTGTAGACTGGACACTGTTTCAAGTCCATCTGGTGGGGGCTCCTTGGCCTCCTTGATCAAGAGGTAAGATGACCCACCACCATTACAGGACGTTTTGCGAGATGCTCATAGTCCCTGGGAACTAATCGACCTAGGAGGGCAAGGAGCAAAAAGTGTCCTTTGTGTCCCTCTGACCCAAT
>NW_008343959.1:2058306-2059614 GCF_000622305.1 Nannospalax galili
ATCCTGGTTCCTGCAGTTATGTCTGTTTGCATACTTATTTATCAGAGTCTGATCCTAGGATCCACATATGAGGGAGAACATATGTCGATTTTTTTTTCTGAGATTGGTTACTTCACTTAATATAACAGTTTCTATTTCCATCCATTTACATGCAAATTTCATGATTTCATCTTTCTTACTGCTGAGTAAAACTCCATCGTATATATGAACCACATTTTCATTATCCACTCATCAATTGAGGGACACGTAGGTTGCTTCCACCTCTTAGCTATTGTGAAGAGAGCAGCAACAAACATGGATGTACAAGTGTCTCTGCAATAGGACGAGTTCTTTGGGTATATGCCAAGGAGTGGTATAACTGGGTAAAATGGTAAGTTCATTTGTAGTTTTTTAAGAGTTCTCCACACTGCTTTCCATAGGGGCTGAACCACTTTGCAGCCCCACCAGCAGTGGATGAGTGTTCCCCTTTCCCCACATCCTCTCCAACATTTGGTATCATTTGTTCTCTTGATCTTAGCCAGTCAACTGGTTAAGATGAAATCTTAAAGTGGTTTAAATTTGCATTTCCCTATTTACTAAGGATGTTGAATGTTCTTTAAGATATTTCTTAGTCATCTGGGGCTGGAGAGAGGGCTCAGTAGTGAAGAACACTGGTTGTTCTTGGAGAAGACTTGGGTTTGAATCCCAGCACCCACATGGCAGCTGACAGCTGTCGGTAACTCTAGTTCCAGGGATCTGACAGCCTCTTCTGTCCTCCATGGGCATTGCACAACATGAGTGCACTTACCTACAGGCAGGCAATACACTCATACACATTAAAAAAAAATAATAATAATAATAAATAAATAAATAATATATATATATCTTTTAAGTTTATTGACTAAGCTATCATTTCTATATGAAAAAATTCAGAGTATTTTAACAATTATTATGCTCCACCACCATCCCTAAAAGACGGAAGATGAGGAGGAGGCAACAGTGGCAGCAAAGGCCACAGACCAGAGGAAATTATAAGTGGAGATCCAGTTTTGCCAGCACCATTTGCTCAACATGCTGTCTTTCCACAAGTTAGTGTTCTTGTCCCCTTTGCCAAATATCAGGTGGCTAAAATTGCAATTACTCATATGTGGGTCTTCAATTTTGTTCCATTGGTCTATGGGTCTATTTTTATGCCAGTACCATATTGTTTTTATGACTATAGCTCTGTAGCTTAAAATCTGGTATAGTAGTCCCCTCAGCATTGCTCTTAGTTCTCATGGTTGTTTTGGATATCCAGGGTCTCTTGTGCTTCCATATGAATCTTAGGAT
>NW_008343959.1:2060608-2064252 GCF_000622305.1 Nannospalax galili
TTGCATCTATGTTCATTAAGGATATGGGTCTATAGTTTTCTTTTTTGGTTGTATCTTTACCTGGCTTTGGTATTAGAGTGATGCTGGCTTCACAGAAGGAATTTGGAAGTTCTCCCTCCTTCTATCTTTTTGAATAAATTAAATAATATTGGGTGTAGATCTTCTTTAATTGTCTGGTAGAATTATGCTGTAAATCCGTATGGTCCTGGGCTTTTTACTCAGGAGGTTTTGTATTACTGTTTCAATTGCCTTATGTGTTATGGGTCTGTTTAAGCTGTTAATCTCTTCTTGGTTGAGTTTTGGTGGTTCCCATGGTTTAAATACCCATCCATTTCTTTTAAGTTTGCAAATTTAGTAGCATATAGTTTTTTAACGTATTCCCTTATAATGTTCTGGATCTTTTTGGTGTCATGATGTTTTCCCTTTCATCTCTGATTTTGTTGATTTGGAGGTACTCTTTCTTTCTTTTGGTTAACTGGGCTAGTGGTCTATCAATCTTGTTTATCTTTTCAAAAAACCTGCTCTTGGATTCGTTGATTCTTTGTATTGCTTTTTGTTTGTTTGTTTGTTTCAATCTCATTCATTTCTGCTCTGATTTTTGTTATTTCTTCTTGTCTGCTGGGTTTGGGTTTCATTTTTTGTTGCTTTTCAATTGTGTTGAGTTGCACTGTTAAGTCATTTATTTGTGTTCTTTCAATTTTTTAATATAGGCACTTAGAGCTATAAACTTCCCTCTAAGAACCGCTTTCAGCGTGTCCCAGAGGTTTTGTTGTGTTGTACTGTCCCTTTCCTTTAATTCCAGGAATACTTTTATTTCTTTCTTAATTTCTCTTTTGACCCATTCATCATTCAGCAGTGTGTTGTTTAATCTCCATGTGTTCGTGTGGTGATTTTGGCTTCTTTGGGTGTTGATTGTAAGCTTTATTGCATTGTGGTCTGATAGAACACATGGAATTATTTCAATCTTTTTGTATTTGCTGAGCTTTGTTTTGTGTCCCAGTATATGGTCTATTTTGGAGAAAGTTCCATGGGGTGCTGAGTAGAAAGTATGTCCTTTGGTGTTTGGGTGGAATACTTGGTAGATATCTGTTAAGTCCATTTGATATATGGTTTTGTTTAATTCAGATGTCTCTCTGTTAAGGCTCTGGCCTGTTGACAGTATTGAAGTCCCCTACTATTAATGAGTTGGGGTTAATCTGGGTCTTAAAGTCCTGTAGTATTGTTTTTATGAAGTTGGGTGCACCAGAGTATGGTGAATATATGTTCATGATTGTAATATCATGTATGAGTTTGTGCATTCTGTCACCATTGCTCTAAGTTTATATGAACAAGTTCCCAGCTGCCTGGAAGAGTCTGCTCCCTTGTAGACATCCACCACCCCTGGCTCTTACAGTCTTTCCACTCCCTTTTCCACAATGGTCCCTGAGCCCTGCATAGCAGAGGTTTAATATAGGAGTCCTAGCCAGCAACACACTCTCTTCAGTTTCTTATTCTCTACATTTTGACCAGTTGTGGCTTTATGTGTAAATCAGCCTCTGTTACATGTGGAAGTTTCAGTGATGGCAGTTGTGAGATTCATTAATGATCTCACTACCTCTGTTCCATGAGCTTTGAAAGTGGGGATTGCACTCTAGATGTGTCCCTTAGGGCTGGGCATCTCACAGACATTTATTTTCTGTATTTGATCAGCTATGGAACTCTATAAAAGTCTCCATCTATTGCAAAAAAAATCTACTTTGATGAATGGTAATAAATATATGTGTCTGTAAATACAAGGATACATAAGTATACAGTAGGAAATTACATTTTCAATGGATGTAACAATCCTGGGTTTTCCCTAGGATCTATATCCTTTGCAGTTGGTTATATTTGGCTATATTTACAGTACCACATATGAGTTCTCGCCCACCGAATAGGCTTTAAGATCAATTACATAACTGTTAATTACCCCTAGATAAAAGTACAACTACTGCATTAATAGAGATAGTTTGTTGTGCTGGTCATTATTGTGGTTATGAGGCTTTAAAGCTGGAATTGGACCTTTGATTGATTTTATCCCTTAGCAGTTTGCATATTATCCTCTGATACTATGAGAGCTAGTCTTCAGGGAGGAGACTTACAGATCAGTTCCAGCTCCATTGCTCCAGATCCTCTGTCTAAAATGTGTATTATCTTCAGTTGTGAGAGAAAATCAAGGGCTGTGACAATAGCCTGTTACTTTAGGCATCTCTTGGACTACCCTGACCAACAACTCATAGAGAGATTTCTCTTATCTGGCATTGTGTTTCTTGCTATATATCCTCAAGCAATATACATGGACTCATATAGATACTATATGTGTATATTTAGTAGGATTTTAAACAAATATATTTGCTACTGGTATTTCAAATCTATATCTCTCCCTATCTAACCATCCCTCCTCCTTCCGTCGTTCACTGCTTGTGTGATTGCAAACTCATGCAACCACTATGGATACCAGTGTGGAGAACTCTTATAAATCTAAAAGTAAATTTGCCATATGATCCGGTTAAACCACTCCTTTGCATATACCCAAAGGACTTATCCTACTGCTGAGATACTATGCAGCCATGTTTGTTGCTGCTCTTTGCACAATAGCTAAGAAATGGAAACAACTTATATGTCCCTTGACTGATGAATGAATATTGAAATCCAATGAGGTTTGAGTTCACAGTAAAGAAAAGGAAATCATGAAATTTTCAGGTAAATTGATGGAACTACAAAGTTTTATAGTAAGTAAAATGGACTCATAAAATCAAGTGATGCATGTTCTCTCTCCCTTGATGAACTTAACTTCAAATTCCTACATGTGAACATATATCCTGATATAACACAAGAACCAGGAAAATAGGAAAAAGCCGAGGGTTAAAGGAAAAAATGGTGCCAAGAACAGGGGATAGTGGGAGAAAGGAATTAGCAAGGGGGAAATGGGGAAAGTGTAGATATTTAAGTATGCGGTAACAAGGGAGGTTTATGCAAGGAAACATGGGGCTAAAGTGTAAGAACGAGCTAAAGAGAGGTGGGCTAACAGGCAAAGGCCCCAAGAAAGCATAGGCATAGTAGATCTGAGATGGTTTGTGACATGTTCTCCTTCACAGATCTTCATGTGATTCTAAGTCAAAATAGCAGCATTGAACACCACGTGAACCCAAGAAGAATTCCAAAGATTGCATACATTCATGGGGATTTGGGTTGGTTTGTCTCTCAAAAGACTCTGACTGCCTCATTTGTCCTGGGCCTATATGTGATTGTGCTCTATCACATTTGCTTTGCTCTCTGTGGCTCAAACTAAAGCTTAGAAACATGAACTCATATCTGCATCACATGATTTGGGCATGAGATTTGTGTTGTTTACATCAGTTTTAAGAAAATATTTATTTCATATAAGATTCTTTGAAATATCTATTATGAGGAATTTAATTTGAGTTGGTGCAGTTTCTTTAAAAATGTTTTGATAGATTGATGCTAAAAACTACCTCAACCATGGTTAAATTGGATGAGAATCAAATCTATTAATTGTACCAACAAAATGTAAGCATTTTCAGTTTAATTATTTTTTACATGTACAATTTATGGATCTATACATTCCTGATATAAAAGTCTATATTATATGAAATAAATATTTT
>NW_008343959.1:2064337-2085503 GCF_000622305.1 Nannospalax galili
TATATTTAGAAACATATTAACAGATATTCCGTATTTTATTGCACATGTAAAATGACTAATTTATTTCTCATAAGGTAGCAATATCCTTCCAAAAAATAGTTTATAGTTTTGGACTCAACATTAATTTTACCAGGTAAATTTATAGCAAAACAGCTTTATTGTAAACTTTTGTAAAAGGTAAATTTTATCCTTATTGTGCCAAATTGATTTGACATTTAATGTTTTCAACTTGATCTTGAGAAACTATTCTATCTAGTGCAGGAGCTGACTTCCAGTGTTTCTGGACCAATTCTGTCAAGAACATATGCTTTCTATAGCTATTGAATGATTTAATAATATTTAAATATTGAAGATGTTAGATATAGCAGACAATTTCCAATTTAATACAAATCTTTAACTTTATATTACCTTTCAGATACATATCCAAGCAAATATTTTTCTTTATTTCATTTTAATGGAGGTTCAATAAAAAATAATGCTATTTTAAATAAATGTCATCTAGATTCACCGGATGGAAAAGTAGTGGGGAATGGCTGGGGTGCCAACAACACAGAGGACAGCAGCAGGGAAGACAGAGTAAAAGGGTTCTAGTGGAGGAGGGAGGCTATGGGAGGCTGCCAACTGGGAAGTGGGTGTATAGATGAATAAGATTGGGATGCTCTGTGTGATATACACACCAAAAAAAATTAACAAATTTAAAACATGAGTTATATTTGAGGAGGAAGCATACAAATGTACATCATGTTAATTAGTAAAGGTGATAAACATTACCATTGAAATCTACCCGATTACTTTATAGCCATACACAGGTGCCAAGGATCTGAGTGCAACCAACTATGACTAGTAATAATCAGATACATACAGATGAGAAATGTATGTGGCAACATCTAAGTGTTACTAACAAAAACAATGGGTCTTTCTGTAAGAAACAGTATATTTTAAAATGAAATGGAGATCTTTTTTAAAGGTTAAAAAATCATTCAATTTTATGTCTTACAGAGTTTATATTGAGTTCAATATTGTATAACTGTATTAATTCAAATGTGAACCTAAAAATTTTATAGCCACTTTTGAAAGAGATGTATCTTAGCTCTGGAAAATGTTACTGTTATGTTAAAGCTGTAATGAAATGGTTCTTCTAAAAAATAAAAATAAATAAAAATAAAAAATGTCATTTACATACAATAGAATAAAAGATTCTGTGCATATTTCACTAGATACATATATATATATATATATATATTACACCTATGTAACTATTACCACAAC
Organism: Nannospalax galili; assembly: GCF_000622305.1. Taxonomy (NCBI): domain Eukaryota; kingdom Metazoa; phylum Chordata; class Mammalia; order Rodentia; family Spalacidae; genus Nannospalax; species Nannospalax galili. Next base: position 2,065,607 of record NW_008343959.1, read on the forward strand.
AAAGGTAAAAATTATTTCTATCATTCCCAGTAAGTTTCTTTTATAGTCAATTTCTGACTCCTGCACTGGCCCAATCAAACAGTGATGGTATCTATCTGTACTGATTAATCATATGTGTCCTGAAATTTAAAGTGGATGGTAGCCTATAGTTTTATTGTTAATATTAGCTTCTTTAAGTTATTCTCTTTTCATATATGTTATTTTATCTACCAATAGTTTAGTTTTCTTTATTTTGGAATAGTACCAGATTACTAAATAACCTATTTTTCATTGTCTCTTCCAATGTTCATGGAAACATTATCCCCAAATTCTATTATTATGAGAAAATTCTATGAAAATTCGTATGAATTTTCTATATTTAGAGGTATATTTATTTATCTTGTGTCTTATAGCAAATAGGTTTTCTGTTTATGTCATGTTCTAATTGTCCCACAATCTGTCTAATTTGATCTGAGTCCTTTTGAATGCATATGTACTTAACAACGATTTTGTATCAGGTACTTATGTAGAATTTGTGAATAGAAAACATGAAATACAAAATTTCTTGGAAGGGAGATAAATCCAAAAGAACAATTCAGGTTATAAAAATATTGAATTGTACAATTCCTACATAATATTTATAAAACAATACTAGAAAAATGGGAAAAATAAACTTTTCACAAAAGAATGTCAGTGAAGCTAATGAAGGAATGCAAGAAAATATGATGAGTATTAATATCATAGCCAAAATGTATCTTTGGATACCCACAATTTAATTGGAAAGAGAGGAGGAAATCTCTAAATAGCAAAAGAAACAGGTATTAAATTTCAACCTTTTAGTAGATTGTGCAAAATTTATTTTGAGGGAGCACTAGTAAGCAAGAGGTTATGTGAGAAAACATACCTGAGTTTGTTTAGAAATTCTGTTCATACATTTTAAAAATAAGATTATTAATTTACTTATAAATTATAGGATTCCCCATGGATTTTTCATACTCCTTGGTTTGTATTAACCTTTCACACACCTCTTCCTGTACCCCATCTTGGAAGAGGGGACATAAAGATTGTAAAAGTCAGAAACAGTAAAGAAAATGAAACCATATTTTCTGGACACAGCAGGAAATTCCACATATGAACCCATAGTGTTGGGTACAACATACATATGACTTGGGCAAGCCCAAGAGAGACAAAAACCAAGCACGAAGTGGGGAGGTAGGCAAGGGGCCCCAGCCCTAACTGAGGAGCTGTTGGAAAATAGTAAGTGCTGGGAGAGAGTCATTTTTCTTTAAGGGTGTGATGCCAGGGAACTTTGACTCACCAAGCTCCAGGGGAAGGTCCCATGGCCATGAACATTTGAGGAACACATATTAGACATGATGAGAATTTTAAAAATAATAGAAGACATAAAGTGAAGTCAGATAGGGATGTGGGGATGAATCTGAAAGGAGATGGAATAGGTGTTCTGAATAGAATAAAAATATTGTATGAAATTCTCAGTGAATCAACAAAATATAATTCTAAAAAAAGATGCAAAACAAATAAAACAGAAGTCTTGAAATCTTGGTACATAAAGATGAAGTTATGATACTCTGATTTTTTGCCAAAGTTTGAAATTTCAATGTAACATCGTAGTGGTTATTTTCTTCAGGAATTGTGTTGTACAGAGTTGAGGGTATGGTGAGACCTGAAGCCGGGGCAATAAAAGAGATCCATGGGAGTTCAAGCTACAGTGGGAAGAATGGTGAGCCATTAGTAATCACTAACCAGTCACGATCTAGAGAGACTTAAGATGGAGAAATAGAAAAATCAGAATGAGGAATATAGAAGAAATTAATGATATATATGATAATTGAACATGAAGAAATTCAAGACATGCTTCTTCAATATGTGCGCCACAACACTAACAAGCAGAAGAAGCAAAAGGATCTCTAAATTTCTCTGTCCCTGATGCAGGTCAATTATTTCTTTAATCTTGTTCTGAATCACATCATAAAGAAACTCATGAAAGATATGCCTACTCACTTCACCCATAGAAAACAGTGGTGGCATTTCCAAAGATATGGGGACACAGAGAAGAATCTAAGCAATCAGGCCTTCTAATTTTATCCATTTATTATTATTAATTCCTATTCACTTCATTCAAGCACACTGTTGGGTGATGGTCCAATCTTTGTTAAATGTAATATAAAAATACACAGGTTAACTTGTTAGTTTGGTCATCAGTTCTAACAATGTAAAATTTCTGTTAAACTATTTGCTTTATTCTATCAATCTGTCTTTTGTTATAAGGGAAAATACTGTTATTTATCTGACAGAAATCTGTCTTTGGCTATAAGGAAAAATTACTGTTATTTTTATGACAGAAATTATTACTTTATTTATGAAGAAATGCAATGTATAGTAAATCCATGAATGGAGTACACTGACATGTCTTTGTTAGGTAATAAAGGAATAAACTAATCAAAAGCTTTGCAGTAAGTGAGGTCTCATCTTCAAGGTAAGAAAAGCTTCACTAATGCCACTAGTTCAGGAGTAATATGGTGTTCAACTAGGAGAAACACGTATGACTTGATTGTAAAGGTTAAATGAAGCAAAAACTAGGAAATGATTAAAATGACTTAATATGAATTATAGTAAAGAAATGATGCTTAGATTAAACTCAGGAGTACTTTCAGGTTTTATCTTAGACTTCCATTTCTCAAAGAGTTCTCTCAAAATATTTTAGAAAAAGCACCTTGAAGTGAATTCATTTCACATTTACTGAGACAGAAACTCTGGTTGAAGTATAATATTCTGTGTTTTCCTAAAAATAAAATAAAATAGTATAAAATAATACAAAAATGGCCTTCATCAAATACTTTTCTTAATTAACAAAGCTTACTTGCCAAGGTTTAAGAAGGAAGAAGGCTAGAATTTGGAGGCATTTTCCATAAGAATATATAGTGTCAGACAGAATAATCCCAGATAAGAAATCCTGCTTCTCGGGCTCAATAGCCTGTGTTACTGAGGATGAATCCAGGAACACTAATGAACAAAGAAAGAAAAGTGGTAAACTTTGAACATTATACATTTTCCCTATGGGAGGTCAATTCACTAAACTCAAGGCCTGTTATCAGAACCTCAAAGAACCCATAAATGTCTCACTCTATGAAAAGTCATAATTTTTAAAAATTATGTAGTTTTCTTTGTCAGTTTTCAATGGCTATTGAGAAGGAAGGAAACTTAGTTTTTAACTTGAGGAAACATGTCCCAAATACAAGCTCTTTGATTCCCCACTAAGGACTATGCTTTGTGTTCCCCAGTCTCTAAAGTTTGCTACTTTAAGATATATGACAATTCTGCTTTGGAACTTTCTACTTTACACTACATACTGATTTGTAAAACATGGTGAGATCCCTTGAGAATTCAATTCCAGCTGTGACCCAGCCTATGGTAAAGCATGGGATTTCCTTGAAGTAAATTGTTTGTACTGTACAGACTCATGGCAGTACTTGTTAATGGTATTGCTGTTACCTCTCAATTACAGAGCCACTAATAAGTCTCCCCTGAAACTGCATGCAGTAGAGTCTTATTTACTTCATTAAATACTATGCTAGACTGAACTTGTTATGAAGACATGTATATTCTCTACATGAAAGGCTATAAAATTAAACTTTTGAAATGCTTAGTTGATAATTTGGTGGCTGTCTGTCCAGAAATGGACAATATTTTATTGTCTCTTTACAGGGGAATTATTTACATTATTAAATATTTAATGAACCACTAATTTCAATATTCCTCCTCCAAGTCAAATCTTTTCTTAATATTTCACATAAGGTCCTAATAAGGATTTGTCATTTTCTATAGATGTTTGGTTCACAAGCGAGTTTTGGAAGCTGTTTTGTCCCATATTTTATTATGCAGCAAAAATGATAAAGTTGAATTGCTGCAAGTAAAATATTGAAGTTGATCATCTTATTACGCTCCATAACAAGAGGCCCACTGTCCAGATTGTTGCCATTTGTGACATTGTGCCCAAACCTGAGAACAAAAGGAAGTCACTAAAATTATTTACTTGATAAACTGTGCACGTCCCAGGTTTCACACGCACAAAAAATTATCTAGTAACAAAATGATGACTGGTTAGTAAAATGTCGGTTCATCTAAAATTGATACTAAGTAGCAGGTAGTTTTAGCCCATGGTAGAATTCCACATTTTCTAACGTAATATTTAAATTACATTTTCAAGACAAAAGCCAGTAATTTTTAAAAACAGTAATTTTATCATGGTGATTCCTTCCACAATAAATGTGTTTCAATTTAAACATAAATAATAGTGTGCATTATTAAAGATTAGCTTTTCTATAAGTAAAATTGTTCTAGGATTGACATTATTCACTTGGTTTTTATAAGCTAGGTAGAGAAAATGACTCATTTGGGAAATATATACATATGTTATAGATGATAGATAGATAATAGATGATGATAGATAGATAGATAGATAGATAGATAGATAGATAGATAGATAGATGATAGATGATAGACAGATACTTGGTAAAGATATAAAGATAGGTGGGTGATAGATGATAGATGATATAGATAGATGATTGATAGATAGATGATAGATAACTTTAAGAAAGAGTATTTTAGAAAGAGACAAAAAATAACAAAAGTACATATACATATACAACATGACATGAAAAAATAGAGTATGATCAAATAAATAATCTTGGAGTGAGGAAAGTTAAGAGGAAAGTGAACAGTGGTTTGCAAATATAGTAAGCTTAATGTAAAACTGGTAGTGTCCTAGTCACTATTGCTTCCTCTGACTTTTTTTAAAAAAATGATTTCTAGCCAGGCATGGTGGTCCACACCTTTAATCCCAGCACTTGGGAGGCAGAGGGAGGCGTTTCTCTGTGAGTTCAAGGCCAGCCTGGTCTACATAGTGAGTTCCAGGACAACTGGGGCCCTACAGAGAGACCCTGTCTCAAAAAGACCAAAGAAAAATGTTTTCTAGATTTATTGACTATCTATTTGCTTTTCCTTTATAGACATTAATTGGAATTTAAAAATATAATGAAACAAAAGGAATCAATATAAACATTTTAAGAAAATAGAAGAAAGTTAATTGTGCTTAGAAATCTTGAAAAGTATTTATAAGAAGCCATTCACCATTCAACCAGTGCACATATATAAGAGAGGCCACTAATGTTCTTTTGTGAATTTGTTCTTATTGGTGACTGCTGAGGATAATAATGTCCAGTCCATATGCTTTGCAGTTAGTATATGAATTTGTTTTTATAAATTTTACCATTGGAATCATATTAAATAACTTTATATCTTGTTCTGATAACTTAATTCTTGTAATTATTAATATTCACTGTCAATTTGACATGATCTAGGATCACCAGGAAACAAATCTATCGGCACACCTGTGAGTGATTATCAAGGCTTGGTTAATTAAGGTGAGATGCCCACTTTAACTGTTGGCAGCACCATGACAATGAAGTGGTGTGCTGGACTGACTAAAAGGAGAAAAATTAGCTGAGCACTAGCATTTATTCGCTGCTTTCTGATAGTGGATGCACCTTTAACTACCCATCAATAATTCCTGCTGTTTCAGTAGCAAAAAGCTCACAGAGCAAAGGCTGGTCAGGAGCATTCAATCTCTGGTTCAGTTGAAGACCCAACCTTCTACTCTCTCTGGTCAGAAAAGCATAACAGCTCCTTTTCCTTTTTTTCTTTATATTGCTTTTCTAACCATGTTTTACATAATGCTTTGGACTGCACAAAAATCTTGTATTTCTTTTTATATTTTCCTCTAAAGCCCCTTTCCCTTCACCATCATGGGGCTTCTAGTTCACCATGTGGTATAAATCTGATCACCAAGTTGGCTCTAAACCAGCACAACTATGTGATAATTTAACTTTTCCTTTCCATGCTCTTCCTCAAGTTAGCTGCTGAGATTTACAACTTGCCTGCTGAAGAAATTTTTCTTAAATTCTAATAAAATTGTCTTAAACCTTCCATTTGAGTCCATTCTTAAACACTTTTATGAATGAGAGTAAGAACCCTAGAAGGGGCCCTTGTTTTCCCGTTTCACTGCTGCCATAACTTACTTTTCATGAAGGACTATATCTGCTCAAAGTTTAAGCTGAAATTAGTCCTTCCCTTAACCTACTTTTGGTGAGATATTTTGTGAAAGCAAAGAGAAAAGCGCATACTGACTAATACAATATTGGAAAATTTTATGTTAGCAAAACTCAGATGGCTTTACATAGTTTATGTCAAAATATTTTAAAGAAAATCAAAATCTACTCAACATATATTTATGTGAGATTATTATGCACGAAGCCCTTTGCTAGGCACTTAGTGATGGAAGTTAGCAAGGAGACATGGTGCCTAGGTGTTCACAGAAGACCAGATGGTGACTATATACATGAAGACATCAAGGAAAGCAGGATCATTGGCACGTCTAGTGAGCACTTTAGAGGGGTCTCGGAAACTAAGGGTGCATACAAGTAGAATGGGCAATAAAGAGTTCACATGGAAGTTGATAAGTGCCTTCCCTTTTCCTTAGGCTAATACATCTTTAAAAAAGCACTTGTGAAAAAATTTTATAAGTAGAAACAAGCATAGATTCTTGTGTATCTTTCAAACATTTAAAAAATATTTCACACAACACACACACACACATATATATATATATATATACACACACATTCATATATATGTATAGGCATGCATTTCTATGCAATTTATATCATATAAAACACAGGAAATAAAACAACAGAGAAGCAGACAAATATACTTGTTTTCAATTGTCTTTCATCCAGGTGGTATTGTTGAGTAGGATATGAATAAATTGAAGGAGCTGTGGAATTTATTATATCTGTGAATGCAATGTTTAAATATGATATGGAGACAAATGTTAGAAATTTTGTTTGTCCATTTTTTGGAACAAAAGAAGAATTCAAAGGACATAATCACAATGATATTTTTACCTAAACCGCAATCCTGGTCACACTACTTCCCAAAAAGCAAATTGTGTTAAGAAGGGAACATTGTGAAAACAATACTTAGAAATCTCCATTGTAAAAACAATACTTCGACATTAGTTAGAATTGTAGCCTTAGTTAAGAAAGATGTATTGGCTTTGTCAGTTAAAACAGAGTTGATTATTGTTATTGTCACATGTTGGCTGATTGCTAAGGGAATGTCAAGATACTAAATTTTGAATACAATATATCTGCTATGGCAATAATACCTTTAAAAGTAAGTGGTCTACATAGTGAGTTCCAGGACAGCTGGGGCTACAGGGAGACTCTGTCTCAAAAAGACCAAAAGAAAAAGTAAGTGGGAAAAGCATGATTAAGGAAAAAAATTCAAAATGTGATCCATGCCTCCCAAAAGCCTTGGACAACCTCACAGAGAGAATTGCAATGACTAGTTTTGCTGCTGCTGCTGTAGTTATTGTTGTTGTTCTTGTTGTTGTTGTTCTTGTTGTTGTTGCTGTTGTTATTTTAAATCATAACTCTCCCACAAATGCCTGGCATGGCTAAATCTTAATAGCACAGTCTACCAGATACAAATCACCCTAGATAATTGAAATTTCAGTCAAGAGTCTTTCTATAACTGAGGCAGAACTTAAAAAATTATATTAGTTATAAATTTACTTTTAAAATGACTTTATTTCCATTTATATCAGGTGCCAAGGATCTCAGAAACTAACCATCTGTGACTAGTAATAATCAGATATATAGAGATTAGAAACACATATGCAAACATCTAAGTGTTAATTGCATTAAAAATGAAATTTTTTGTATGAAACTGTGTATTTTAGTACTGAAATGAAGATCTTTTTTAAAGGTTAAAACCTCATTCAATTTTATGTCTTATAGGGTTTATACTGAGTACAATATTGTATAACTGTATTAATTCAACTGTAAACCTAAAAGTTTACAGCCAGTTTTGAAATAGATGCATCTTAGCTCTGGAAATTGTTAGTGAATATATCAATGCTATTTTAATGAAATGCTTCTTCTAAAAAAAAGTCAACAACAGTAATGACAACAACAAAAATGTTTTTATTAATAGTTTGATCATACATTATATTTTGATCATATTCACCTACTAAATTCACTCAGATCCACTCATATACTCTCAGATCCACTCACCAGGCTTTATCCTCCAATTTTGTGTCCTCACTCTTTTTAATGCCCATGCAATCCAATTTGTGCAACTAATGCATTCTTGACTGTATGGCAAACCATTGGAGAGCCCCAGGGTCCACACTCCAGAAGGAAATTAACTCTTCCTGTTCCAGCAGCTGTCAATTGCCAAGGGATCCTCAGCAAGGGTGGAACACATGTCTTGAGTTTGTACACGTTGTCTCAACTCTTGTAATTCATATGTGCACCTGCACAATTATGTTCAGAAGGCATTGTTTTCTTGTAGCTATCCAACATCTCAGATTCTTACAATCTTCTTGGGCCCCTCTCCCACTATAATCCCTAAGTCTTATTCAGGAACAAACATTCCATGCATGGTTTCTTATTCTTTATACCTTGAGAAGTTGTGAGTCTGTGTCAATTGCCTTCTACTGCATGAAGGAACTTACTGATGAGAGTTGTGAGATGCACAAATTTATGGGTTGTTTTTAAATATACTTTTAAAGGTAAAATGTCATTTTATTATAAAATCTCTTCATAGATGGAAATTGGAATTGTCATTTTAGCTAACAAAACCATACTATCTTTGTCAACAGAAACAGAGTTGGCACTTTGATTAAAATTTATGAAAATTATGAAGTGAAATGTATAATTAAAAAGTTATGGAATCAAGGGGTTAGAGAGATGGCTCAGTGGTTAAGAGCTCTGGCTGCTCTTGCAGAGGACCTAGGTTCAAATCCCAGCACCCACATGGGAGCTAACAACCATCTTTAACTCCAGTTCCAGGGAATCCTGTGGGTCTCTCCCTTCCCTCGTGTCATTGGCCACCAATCCACAAGAACAAAGGGAGCAGAGGCAACAAGCAGGGTCAGGATGCCCATTGAGTATGACAGAAAAAAAAACTTCTGGGAGTCAGCTTCAGTGAGACAGCTTGTTTATTCAATAGAGTCAGGGGAAAATATAGGGTGAAGACAGCAGGCTAAGTTTTACCTGATAGGTGTTCATATTATGCTTTATTTGCATGTGGTAGAGGGACCCTATCATGTAGGAAGGGAAGGGGGGAATGGGGTGGCTGTAGTGCAATGCCTGATTATCATATGGGAAATTCCTAGGGGCAGCTCTTGCAGAGATTTATGCCAAAGGTCATATTCCAAATAAGGTCAGGCATCTGTACTTGGAGACACTTTCCAAATAAGGTCAGGCAGAGAGTAGGAAGCCCCTACTGAGAAAGGGAGTCCTCCATTCCAGACATGGAGGACTGTGACCTTCACAGCAGCTTCTTAGATAGAGATTGAAATTGTAGTTTTAGCTAACAAAACCATACTATCCTTGTCAATGGAAACAGAGTTGGCACTTTGATGAAAATTTATGAAAATTATTAAGTGAAATGTATAATTAAAAAGTTATGGAATCAAGGGGCTGGAGAGATGTCTCAGTACTTAAGAGCACTGGCTACTCTTGCAGAGGGCCTAGGTTTGAATCCCAGTACCCACATGGTGGCTAACAACCATCTCTAACAACATTTCCAGGGATCTGATGCCCTCCTCTGATTTCCATGGGTATTGCATGACATGGGTGCCCTTACATATATGCAGGTAATACATTCATACACATAAAATAAAAATAATAAACAGTTTTTTAAATTTATGTAATCATAATACAACATTGTTCAGGGAAAAGGTAAGAAATAACTGATGTAATTATTTAAGATGAGAAGAAAAATTAAGATTCAATTATCAAATCACTTTTACTCAATATTATATTTATATAGTATTATAAGTGTTTATGCTTAAAGTATTATGAATGTCATAAAGGCAGAAACTAAATATATTTCCAACACAATTTAAAAATATGAAAATGATGTAGAGCTGGAGAGATGGCTCAGTAGTTGAGTGCAATTAATTTTGTTCCTGAGGACACAAGTCTGATTCACAACAACCATACCTCTTCCTGAGGACACAAGTCTGAATTCTGTCCACACGGGCATTTGAAGACACAAGTTTGACTCTCTGTCATAGAGAATACATGAAACTGATTGGAGGGGAGTAGAGGGGTTCATATGGGCAGATGCGGGAAGTTATCTAAATTTAGTCAAAATACATAATGTGAAATTTGCAAAAAAAAAGTTAAAATATACCCCCCCAAAATGAAGTTGTTTATTTCTTGGTCTCTTGGTCTGAGATATATCCTCTCTTTTAAGATTTATTTATTTATTTATTTATTTATTTATTTTTATTTTATGTTTTTGAGTGTATTGCCTCAACGTAAGTGCACTCGTGTTGTACAATGCCTAAGGAGGTCATAAAAAAGCATCAAATTACCCTGGAACTCCATTTACAGATGGTTCTTAGCTGCCATGTGTGCTGGGACTCAAACCTGAGTTCTCTGCAAGATCAGCCGTTGCTCTTTACCATTAAGCCAACTCTCCAGCCACATGATCTGATATATTTCCTGTCTTTTAATACTTTAATTTTCCAAAAAAAAAAAAAAAAAAGAACCTAAAATAACTCCTAGATAAAGTGGTGGGATCAACATATCACCAAAATGTAACATTTATGTACAAATATTCTATATCAAAAATTCTGAAAAGAAATGAAAGACAACTGCTATAATTTGAAGCTAAACCAAGGTGCCTTTCCCTATGAACCATATTGTGTTAGTACTATTGTGTATAATCACATAGGAAGTAAAAGAGCAGTTTGAACACAGTTTTGAAATTTAAAAATAGGCATCTTCATTCATGGATAACAAAATTATGAACATAGATTTGCAGATAATATGATTTTATACAAAAATCTCTATATAGGCTCCCTCAGAAAACTTCTATAGCTGATAAAAATAGTCATCAAAGAATAAGATGCAAAAATTTAACACCACAAAATAGACTTCCCGTATACTAAAATCACACTGAAAAAGAATCCAGAAAATTTATTCCATATACATTAACCTAAATGAATAAATTTAACCAAGATTGTGAAAATGTTATAAACTAAAAATTTTTACACATTGAAAGAAGAATATGAAGAGGACATCAGAAGAGAGAAAAACTTCCATGATCATGGATTTGTAAGCTCAATGTTGATAAAATGGTCATCCTACCAAAGCAACTAACAGATTCAAATCCATCTTCATTAAAATTCTAGTACAATGCTTTGTAGGATTTTTTTTGCTTTTGTTTGTTTGTTTTATTGAATTTTTGTATATTTTATACAGAATATTTCAAACAATCTTAATCATCTTTATACCCCCATCTCCACTAGCATCCTCTCCTACCCCCCCATTGGAACCCATTTTCTCTCTCATCCATATTAAGGCCCAATGTGTCAAGTCAGTGTCCCCAGACATTCCCCAGTGCAAGTCCATCCACTGAGGTCTAGTCAGCCTATCTGGAGTCTCTTATTTTAGGAAGATCAGCTCTTCCTCACATATCAGTAATCAGTTGCCAATGTTTCTTCAGATAAAAATAATATCAAATTTCATACAGAAACATAAAATTCAGGCTAACCATAATTATCCTAAACAATGAAAAAGAGCTGGAGTCATCAACACTCTTATTCTACTATACTATAGGAATAAAGTAATAAAAAGAAAACAGAAGTGTCATTAAAAACAGACACATTGATCAACAGAATAGAATTGAGGACCCAGAATTAATTTTAAACACCTATGACCACCTGATATTTGACACAGAGACAAAAAGTAACATCATTGGAGAGAAAGGGGTCAGCATTTTCAAACAATGGTATTGTTCAAACTGGATACCTGATACCAGGATGTAGAAGAATGAAACTAGGCCCTATCTTTCAGATTGTACAAAACTCAAATCCAAATGGATGAAGAAATGCAACATATGATGTGGTACCCTGAATCTGATAAAGGAAAAGGTGGAAAATTAGTGGAACTTAAAGTCAAAAGAAAGGACTTTCTGACCATAAAACAGCTGTTCAGGAACACATGGCACTTAAAAGCTCTGTGCAGCAAAGAACATCATCATTCAAGTCAAGAGGAAGTCTATAGAATGTGAGAAGATATTTACAACCTATACAAGCAATAAAGGGTAGTATCAAGAATAAACAAAGAACTCAAAGAACTAAACATCAAGAAAACAACCAACCCAATAAAAAGTAAGTCATGGAACTGAACACATTGTGCTCAAAAGATGAAGTACAAATAGCTGAGAAACATTTAAGTTGAACATCCTTAGCGGTAGGGAAATGCACATTAAAACTACTTTGAGATTATTCTTACCCAATTCAGAATGACTAAGATTTTTTTTTAATGATAACAAATACTGGCATTGCTGTGATGATTGATTTCCCTTGCAAGGATTAAAGCTATAAGAAAATTTAAATCAGATATTGAACTATTTAGTCCAGGAATAAAAATAAGTTATTAACCACTCCAGGCATGGAGGACTCATAACTACCATGTCTGTAAGGACATGAATCAAAATGGTACCATAATATTCCCTTATGTTAATGTACAGAGCAATAATGGGCATGTTCAATCTGGACAAAAACTTGTGGGTAGTTTCATAGCAATTTGAAGTATTTAAATTTATATCAACAGCACATTATTCAAAGGTTAGTAATTTGGTAGTCCCTAATGGGAAAATATCAACTAAATTTCAATATTACTATTCACGGCAGGAATTAACGCTTTTATGTTCCATAACAAGTTATTGAATGCATGTCATAAAAATTACAGGAAGAAGAAACACGCAAACTTTCTGAATCCTTTAATACAGGTGAGAAAATGACATAGATTTTTTACTGTTTAATTATAGAAAAATAACAAGATTCCACTGGGTATAGGGTGATGCGTGTACAGTGTGAAATACTTTGGAGGTTATGGCATGGCTAGCTTGGGTCACACAACCAGAAACCACTTCTTAAAAATTAAAACTTAAGTGTCAGAGAGATGACACTTGATGTTAATACATTTGTTCCAAAGCCTGATGACCTGGGTTTGATTTTCAGACCCACATATTAGAACAAATAGACTCCTAAATGTCCTCTGACTTCTAAGCAAATGCCATAAACAGCTGTACATGTACATCCATCCATACATACACACACAAAAAAATGATTAAATGGGTAAAAAAAAAAAAAAAGGAAAGAAAATGCTCCTATAGAATACACACAGACCAATGTGATTGAGGAACGGTGGGCCAAGCTGCACAGAACTGGGTGCCGGGTGTCAGATGTTCGTTTCCTTGTAAGTTCTTCCATTTCCTCCCTCCCTACCCAAGATTTAAAATGAAAAATTCAGATAAAAATGTTGTGTGTTTTGTCCAATAGCACCCTGAGCAAGAGACCCTGAAAAAAGTGACAGTGGGTCAAACAGAGAGCAGGAAGGCAAAAATTCAGTGGGAAAAGGCACAAAGGCCCTGGATAGACAAAGCAACCCTGAGCCCAAAGAGCAAGGTTGAGGGGATTACCGTACCAGATCTCAAGGAATGTGACAGCATGGTATTTGGGCAAAAACAGACACATAGATCAATGGAACATCAGTGAAGATCCAAACCGGAGTACACACAGTTTCAGACACCTGATATTTAACAAAGGTGCCAAGAACACACAGTGGAGGAAAGACAGCATCTTCAACAAATGGTGCTGGAAAAATCTCCACCTGTAGAAGAATGACACTATATCCTTATCTTTTGCCTTGCACAAAAGTCAACTCCAAATGGATCAAAGATGTCAATGTGAAATTGGAAACCCTGAAACTATTAGAAGAAAATATTGGCAGTAACTTACAACATATACGTGCAGGAAAGGATTTTCTAAATCAAAGAGAAGTTGCTCAGGATTTAAGGTCAGCAGTCAATAAGTGGGACCTCAATAAATTAAAAAGCTTCTGTACAGCAAAAGAAACAATTAAAAACGAGAAGAGAAACCCACAGAATGGGAAAAATCTTCACCAGTGACACATCTGACAGAGGTTTAACATCCAGAATATATAAAGAACTCAAAAAACAAAGAATTGAAAAACCAAACAACCCAATTAAAAGATGGGCTAAAGATCTAAACAGAGAATTCTCAAAGGATGAAATAAAGATGGCTAAGAAACATTTCAAAAAGTGTTCAACATCGTTAGTAATTAGGGAAATGCCAATTAAAACCACCCTAAGGTATCACATTACTGAAATCAGACTGGCTAGGAACAAGAGAATAAATGGTACCAAATGCTGGCATGGATGTGGAGAAAGGGGAACACTCATTCACTGCTGGTGGGATTGCAAACTAGTGCAACCCCTATGGAAAAGAGTGTGGAGAACTCTTAAAAAAACTAAAAATGAACCTGCTATATGACCTGGTTATACCACTCCATGGCATATACACAAAAAGTACTTATCCTATTGTAGTGACCCTTGTACAACCATGTTTGTGGCTGCTCTTTTCACAATAGCTAAGAAATGGAAGCCACCTAAATGCCCCTCAACTGACCAGTGGTTAACAAAAACGTGGTATATTTACATATTGGGGTTCTATTCAGCAATAAAGAAAGATGAAATAATGAAATTTGCAGGTAAATGGGTGGATCTAGAAACTGTTATACTAAGTGAAGTAACATAGACTCAGAAAAACAAATGACATATGTTCTCCCTCATATGTGAATCCTAACACCAAATCCTTTTAAATTCCAGGTCCTTTTAATAAGATGATGCTATAGAGCAGTCCCTTCTGCATGAAGTAACTACCATCATCCCAAATTCAGCTGAGTCTGATCACTAAATACCATCACAATTGGGCTTAATGACAGTTGTACTCATTTATTAAAAGAGGGCCAAGAAGGGTCACTGGACCCTCACTGGAGTATCCATCTACTCCTCCCAGACAACTATATGTAATTTGACCCTAATAACACATAGCCTCCTGGATTTGGGGTGGGCTAAAGTATACAATCTTCCGAAGGCTAGGAAGAGAAGTCATGACCCATGCTGGGTAAAGGCTATCCAGTGTGCAAACTCCCAGGTCATACATACACCTCAGCAACCTCTCAGTTATCTTGGGAAGTAAGCTCAATAAATTCATTGGGTCCCCAGTAAAACTTTAATGGAACATTGGCTTGACACTAGAGCCTTAAAAGAGATTAAGTGTTGCTTAGCATTCCCAGGAAAAGAAGTTTCACAAATGATGGAAAATTTATTTGTTAATGCTATTATATCTCATAATTATTTTTAAAAAAGAAAATGAGAATGTAATAGATGTTAATAGGATATGGGAATTGAGATATTTTCCAAAATAGACAGAAAAAAATGAAAAAGTCTAAGGAAGTGATGAATTTCTGCTTATGTTTGTTATATATAATGGATGAGAAAAAAAATATACACATAATCTTAGAATTTCTATGGTCATAGTTTAGTCAATTAGTTTAAGGAAGAAAATATATATCTAGTCAAGGTTTATCTGAGAGTATTTGGTTTTTTACCCAAGCCTTATCTACATAGCACATGACAACTATAAGTACCAGATTGGTGGAACTAACCTTATTAGATGTTTAACAGCCATACTTTAAGACCCATACTAATGTAGTAAAAGGGATTTAAAAGATTTTTTTCCCCCTTGCTCTACAAGGTCGACCAAGTGCCAGGGGACTATGGAACATCTCTCAAAATGTCCTGTAACTGTAGTGAGTCACCTGTCCTCTTGTTCAGAGACAACATGGAGACCCCACGTGATGGACTTGAACCAGTTTCCAGTCTTCAAAGAGGAGGGCCATCTTAGAGGAAACATCTCATTCATGTCTCCAAGTGAAGACAGACATTGCCAAACAGGACCTTTGACTTATCTTCACATAGATGGAACCAGTAAAAGAAAGGAGCCAGGAGCTCCTCCCAAGCCCATGTGACCCCTGAGGAACAAATCTTCCAATGACCTTAAGTGTAAAAAATAAATTCATCTTTTTGGGCCAACTGTATGGACTTAAACACCCAAAATGAAAGTATAACCAAAGAGTAAAGTCATCGGTATATTTCTTTAAGAGTTCAAGGGATTACACTTTCCAGACATTAGGCTTAAGTCTACACAAAAAGTTACTTAGACAATTATTTCTCATTGATGATTTTGTTCCTAAGCAGAAAGTGCTGCTCAGATGTAAGACTTCAAATCTCGGTCTCCAATTCTATAGTGACCCCCTGTATCTAAAATGATATCAATAATTTTTTTCTCCCCCTATCTAGAAGCCTTTGAGAGGGAACTGACACTAATTCTAACCACGCCAACAATTATGAAAATACCTCAAAGCAAATCCTGAATCTATCACTCTAGAGTCCAGCCTTGGAAGACAAAAGAGAAAATGAAAGAGAACCCAATAGAGGAATGCTTTTGGATGCACTTGTCAAGAAATTCCAATGGACTGTCATATGAACATTTGAAAATTGCCCTGTTCTGACTTCTTTCTAGTTTCCTTTCTAGAACTTGTAATACTAACCCTAAAAGACCCCAAAGAAAAGTAGCCAGTTTCTTGACTAAAAGTCAAAATGTCCTTGGGCCTCTTAGCAGCATACTCTTTCCAAAGGCCAAAAATGTCAAAAGTATTTTTGAGCTTATATCTAATCCTTAAAAGATTTTAGGGTTACCTCTTCAGAGTGGGGATGTTAGAGTAGCCAAAATCCCCATAAAAATAAATAAATGAAAGAAGGAAAAAAAAAAAGAAAAAAGTGTTGGGGAGATATGGGAGGTTTTGGAGGTGAGGGAGTTGGCATGGATTTGATCAAAACACCCTATTTGCATGTAGGAAATTCTCAATAAAATTTTTGTAAAAGTTAAAAAAATAATAACAAAATATTCTTGCTTTTTAAAGTTATTTCTAAAGTTATTTCTACCACCTGCAGCATTATTTTTAATAGTCTCTTATTACAATTTTTACCCTTATCATTTTTAGCTTTTACTTTTAAAATAAATAAGTAACTTACTGGTATTTGCTGTCTTATTAC
This sequence comes from Nannospalax galili, assembly GCF_000622305.1. Lineage (NCBI taxonomy): Eukaryota > Metazoa > Chordata > Mammalia > Rodentia > Spalacidae > Nannospalax > Nannospalax galili. The sequence goes on from NW_008343959.1 coordinate 2,082,677, forward strand.
ACAATTCCTCAATTTTACATGTTTTATTTTTTCCAGTGTTACTTTGAAGAACTTAAACATAATTATTTTAAATAAATTTCTGCATACTTTATTTGCCATGATTTTGAAAGAAATTGATAACTGGGTTATAATATTTTTAAGCACAATATAATTTTTTTGCATATTCATCTTGGATGTGAGAATTTTTTACACACACATACATGCATGTATATAAATACACATATACGCATGTATAATACCATTGCATTCGGTATGCCTAAGAACTCATTTTTAAGCATTCTTCAGTTACAGTGATGTTTTATCCCATCAGAGGATATACTTGTTCCATGACACTTTCACTGGGAAGATTAATGCCTTGGCACAGCTCCTGTTTTGCAGTGTTCTTCTTTTCCAGCTCTGCATTACTGACTTAATTTTATAAATGTGGCTGCTGTAGGAAGTCCTCAGAGTCTGTGTTCACATTTTAGGAGTGTAAAAAAGAGTGTGCTTAAGATCCTAATATCAGATGACTTCCCTCATTATGACCTCAGTGACATAATGGAGGTTTGTCTGATGTCATCAGATCAGAATTAAGCGCCTTCAAGGCTCTTGCTGAAAATTATGTAAATACTGCATTATTTTCCATGTTTCATTGTGAGAAAACTTTTTAATATTTGGACTACTAAAAATTTCATTCTTTGAAAATAATATGAAATAAGGTACATACTTATTATAAACTTTAATTGTATGAAATTTCTACATTTTTAACATATTTTTCAGTTTTCCATTATTTTATTTCACATTTCCAGAAATTTAATCATTTATTCCTAATGGTGTGCACTTTCTTAAGTGTCTTAATACTGCTGCCAATTTTCTATGTAAAAACTTTAATATTTCAATTTTGTATTTCTGATTACACTTTTAATTTTATCCTAAAATACTGTGAAGGACTGAAAATACTTTGATGCGATTTTTATCTGACATAGTCATACAATCTCTTTTGGTTCCTGTGGATTTAAGCACAGTATATTTGCCTGGTTTATCAACTTCTCTTCCACTATGACTCTTATGAAACTCAACAAATAATTCATGTTTTCATCTGTCAGAAGCAGCACTGTGAAATGAATTATCGAATGTCTGCACTAGAAAAAACAATCATGGGACATCAGAGCTGAATGAGTTTTAGATGAGTCTAGGTAAACTAAAACTTCCTGGTGTTTATATAAACTCATCGTAAATGGAGAAATGCAGAATTCTCATTACTCTGCTTTTATAGGAATTTTGATTTGAACAAAATATTTTGATTTAGGAAAAATTGATAAAACACATAGAAAATGGTGTAGAATTATAAAATCTAAATATAAAATCTTCACACTATGAAAGAAAACAATGATTTTCCCCAAATACATGAAAACCCCATGTGTGCAAAATATGACAGGAAGAGCCTTGTTCTTCACCAAAGTCACTTCTCAACAAGCTATTTTCTTCTCTTATTTAATATTAAGATTCACTTATTCAGTCAGTTGTTTCATAAATACAAAAACATGACTTGTTTTTATTGTGTCTATTTGCTGGCATTTGCTGGCAACTTGTGAGGTAAAGCCTTCCTGCAAGCATTCTGAGATATACAGTAGGAGATGTAAACATTTTTTTAAATGCACACTCTTACAATAAGGTCCATGGCAGTTGCTCAAACTTTTAACTGAACAATCGTCTTATTCTTGTAGAAATATTAAATTATCTCTGCGTCTTATTCCTGAGAAATGAACAGTGATCAAAAGAGGAAGACAGAAACCAAAGGCAACTATCTCCTGTGTAGAAGAATCCAAGAGTTTTGATTCAGTGAATTGTGGATAACAAAATGAAGATGTAGCACTTGTCAGTGGTCAGTGCTTTTGTGTCTTGGTTTACAAGTTTATATTGAATATTTCAGCTTTATGTTTTTGTCTTGATATGATTCACTATCTTGGAAAATATGTGACTTTATAAAAAAAATATATGATGTAATTGATAGAATTTCTCCAACAGTTACTAGTGATTGCTGAATAGTCTTGAAGGTTTATAGTTATTCAGAAAGAATTGTTTCTCATGTTCACCAGGTTCTTCAGAATTCCACATTCCTAAACTGGATGATGCTCTTATGTAAGACTTTTAGCATCAATGAAGACACCATGAGTAATTTTTTTAATTAGGTAAGTCCAGCTTTTATACTCATGAAACAGATACATGAATCTTAAAAGTTGATTTTTTTTTTTTTTGCCAAAAATGGAAAAAACATATAAACACTATTAAGAAGAGAATTGCTCTTTTTTCTGTTTTTAGATCATTTGGATCACTTTTTTCTTCAATTTATTCTGATGGTAAAATAAAGTAGAAGGTTTATCTACTTTGAAATAGGATTTGCTCTGTGAAGGGCTCAACAGGAAGAAAATATGGAAGCATCTGATTACAGTGTTTCTTTTTCCTTAAGACTGTATTAAAGAGAAGAATATGCATTTCAGGGCTCACCTTCCAACCCTGTAATCTCAGTATAGAACAAGGCAAAATAATCCAGATGCTAACAGAAGAAACTGAAAGGTAGGGATGCTGAAGAGAGCGAGCGGGTGTGCAGATGGAGAGCACGAGCGGATGGATGAGGCACTGAGGCACAGATGAAATTCTCAGTGGGATACAGATTTATTTCACATGAGTCACCTTTCCCTCAGGGAAGGGAAAGATGTCAGGGAAAGATGTCCAGGAAGGGAAAGGAAGGGAAGGGAAAGCAGGGAAGGGAAGGGAAGGGAAGGGAAGGGAAAGATGTCAGGGAAAGATGTCCGCTCATGGGTTGTGAGCTGGGACTTTATATATG
>NW_008343959.1:2086576-2087536 GCF_000622305.1 Nannospalax galili
GGATAGGAGTGTGATGAGAGGCTAGTCCTGGGGCTGAGGTGTCCCAGACCTTGGGATTTACTTCAGTGGGGGGAAGGGGCAAAGATCTGGCTTGGGGAGAAGAAGGTATAGGGGAAAGGAGAAAGTGTGTGGAGAATGGGAGAGAAATAGAAAGGGAGAGCTTTTGCATGAGATCTCTGCCAAGTAGGGGGGTTGGGCAGGTGGGCATAACCAGGAAGGAGGGAGTTAAAGGCATCTTCCAGAATACACAGGCTAAGGGTCCTGTTGATTTGGGGTTGTGAGGCTTCCCATCAACCCCCACCACAGAGATCTGTGAGGGAAAAACTTTACCAGAGTAGGAAGGAATAATCTTACCTGCCACCATGGCTGAAACCCTGGGCTCCTCCATTGTGAGAGTCGTAGAAGTGTTGGGGGCCAAGAAGTCAGGGTGTCCTCAGTCTTCAGCCGCCAGGCCTAGAAGGTCATTCACTGAACCCTGTAAATGAGGCTGGGTCTGGGAGGTGAGTGGCCTTCCAAGGCATTGCAAAGAAGGACAATCAACTCTCCAGTGACCTTGTTTCCCACAGGAAGGACAGGGTCCAGGTGGTGGCCGTGGGTCAGGGCATTGCCTTACCCAAAGTCCAGTAGCTCCGCACTTGAAACAGGGTCCTGGCGGATGTTGTTGGGCCCCATTGGTGTTTAAAGTGTTCTTGGGAGGAGCCCTTAGGACTGCAGCCATAAGCTGGTACTTTTGCTTGGACAGGGTAAGCTTGTCTGCCTTCTCCTGTTCCTCTCGGTTATAAAATACTTTAAATGCTGTGTCCAACAGATCTCTCATGGGGGTTTCAGGGCCCTTGTCTAAGCGCCTAAGTTTCCTTCTAATATCTGGAGCTGATTGTAAGATAAAGTGGTGGTGAAGCATAAGCTGTCCCTCTGCAGACTCTGGGTACCAGAGCATCAGTGAGTCTGTCCATAAACTGA
>NW_008343959.1:2088840-2115316 GCF_000622305.1 Nannospalax galili
GGAATGGAGAAGAATGGAGAGGCCTAGATGAAGCTCAGAGTAGCCAGTGAATGGAGGGAGAGGAGAGAGAGAGGGAGAGAGAGAGGGAGAGAGAGAGAAAGAAGGAAGAGAAAGGTTTGGCTTAGGTCACATAAAAACGAGAACCAGAAGAATCAGGCAACAAAAGAAAAGCATCCTTTTTTTCTATTGCTGATTCGAGTTAAATTCCTGAACCCCAGGGCAGCGTCCTGCAATCACTTGCAGGGGGAAATATGAGTTGTGCATGTCCCGCCAGTGACCACAGCATCCTGTAGTCAAAGGCAGGGCGGAACCTCCCACACACCGGTGTGATTTTGAGCGAGCAAAAACGAGTTAGGAGAGGTTCTGCAATGTGGTGCATGACCAGCCAGTAGGAGCCAAAGTAGAAGGAAACAAGGTAGTGGGCCTGGAGGCCGAGATGGGCCAGGAATGGAGAAGAATGGAGAGGCCTAGGGGAAGCTCAGAGTAGCCAGTGAATGGAGGGAGAGGAGAGGGGGGGGAGAGAGAGAGAGAGAGAGAGAGAGAGAGAGAGAAGATGAGATGTTAGGGGAAGGCAAAAGATGGCAGGAGCAAGGAAGGGAAGGGAGCTGAGGTAGAGAAAAGGATTTGAGTGTGACAGGGAGGCAGGTCTGACTCCCAGGTGGGCGTGGACAGACACAGTAACTGTGCCGGGCAGTTCAACGGTCGCAGAAACCAGTGCTGTCCAGTGGCCGTGAGTGAGGTCCGCGAGTGACCAAATTTGATTGGAAAGGAGATGAAAAGAGAACTGGCAGAGAGTAGTGAAGGGGAAAGGGGAGAGAGAGAGGGAGAGAGAGCTGAAGGGAATGGGAGAGGGGAGAGAGATAGAGGATGGAAGTGTACCTTAATGCCGAATCAGTGGTGTTCGCAGAGGCCAGTAACGACAAACGAGTCTGAAAGTTTTATGTGTGAGGTCCCTTGAAGTAAGAGCCAGGTTTTGGCACCATCTGATAGGTAGGAATGCTGGAGAGAGCGAGTGGGTGTGTGGATGGAGAGCACGAGTGGATGGATGAGGCACCGAGGAACAGATGAAATTCTCAGTGGGATACAGATTTATTTCGCACGGGGCACCTTTCCCTCGGGGAAGGGAAAGATGTCAGGGAAAGATGTCTGGGAAGGGAAAGGAAGGGAAGGGAAAGCAGGGAAGGGAAGGGAAGGGTGTCAGGGAAAGATGTCAGCCCACGGGTTGTGAGCTGGGACTTTATATATGGGGGCTTTAGGGTGTGGAAGGAGGGAGTGTTTAGGGGAGAAATCAGGGAGGGGGAAGCAGGTAGGATTAGGGCCTGGAAGTGTTTACTTTTTCCCTCTTAAGATAAGAGGAAATCTGTTTATCTTATCTTTGGAGGTCAGAGGAAAGGCAGGCTGCTTCTCAGCAGTTTCCCTTGACTCCAAAAGTCAAGGTGAGGTCCCTGTTGGGGATCAACTCAAGGTCCACAATCAAAAAATTCCAGTGTAGTAATAATGCTGTGAAAACTTGTATCAGGGTGGATAATCAAGTTCTGAGTTCACATAAGAGACATTATATTCTGTGAGACATTAATAAAGTTTACAAAGCTCTCTTAAGTATTTCCTGTTAATTTAAATTAGATAGAATATGAACTGTGTTACAGAAAAAAAAAATCAAAGACCAACAGTCAAAGTCTGATGTGGAGAGGGAGTTCAATTTTCCACTAGCGGGACTGACCCGTGGATCATTCAGTAAAGGAGCCAACCCAACTGAAGTTCTTGGGGGTCTTTATACTCATGTGAGAGGGGATGTACACAAAAAGCCAAAACAGCATCTATGAAGTAAGTAGTTTAAGATTTATGGTCTCAAGATCACAGGAATGTGAAAGCCTTGGGAAACAAAAGTTTCTATCCTTGGTAACTGTAGGGGGCAGGAGAGAAGAATCAGTTCACCTCCCCCATTCCTATCCCTTGTCTAGGAATTTTAACTTCTCCAAAGTTCTTAATTACCATTATATTCCAAGAACTTTTAGCATCCATCTGATGTGCTTATCTAGTTCCATTATATAAGTACTAAAGAATGGTTGGACAATCTGATTATGGCTCCCTTTAATATCTTAAATGAACAGTAAAATTTAAAATTTTAGGTGAAACATGATAAGAATGTTCTATTGAAATAGGCTATCTATGGCTATTAAAAAGGGGAGAAAAGGGGTCCCCTAGAGGGTTCTTAGTTTAATTCATAAAGAATTTAAGATTGGACCCAAATGGAAGCTTTTACAATTTTACTAGAATTTTGGCTTCCTCAGGGCAGGTGAACTAGTAATCTTGGAATCTCCTTTGAGAAGAATGGAGGGGAGAGGAAAGAAAGCCATGAAGCCATGCAGATTTAGAGCCTGCATGGAGGTCAGACACATGGCTCACAGGCAGCAACATGGCTGGGAGAGCGAAGCTTTAGAGAAAAAAATAAATAAAAGATGCTAGGGCAGCCCAAAGTCTTAAAGAAAGCATACTTAGAAAAGGGATATGAAGAAGAAAAGGAGAGATTATGCTTTTATGAATTTTTAGAAGTGGGAAGACTTACAAACTACATGATGGTGGCTGGTCCAGAAGTTTTGCACTAGGAGGGAGGATTCCCTGGTAAAAAATTCGCTATCTCATTAGGCATTTGGCCATCTACTTAGCATAACTTAAGGTGAACCTGCCTTCTTAGGGGTGGTCCTATGACAAGAAGATTAACCAGTGAAACTGGAAAGGTAGGGATTCCAACAGATAGACTAGAGATTTTACTGTCTTGACCAGTTAAATTTAATGGGCTTTTTGCTACTCTAAAACTATGATCTAAATTACACATTTTTAACAACTATATTTTATTATAGGAAATATTTATTCATATAATTACTTTTAAAAAAGTTTATAATGTCTATAAGACACAGTTCAAGCACTTTCATAAATAAAAGCTTTTAAAGTTAAATCCCAGATTCTAACCTAATTTTTTGCCCTTTATATCCAATTTTAAAACTAATACATTATGCACATTTTAGAAACTGTATTGCTTTTTAAAGAGCCTAAATGCCACATTAACAATTTTTTTAGAAGGCAACTTAATTATAGATGCATAAGTTCATATTGGGATATATATATATTATGATTTGAAAAATGTCATTCCATCGTTCATGATTGAATTAGCTCTGTCTTCCTGTGGTGCACACCTGTTGCTTGTTGGCAGTGTTTTTGCCTCTCAAGACTATTGAGCACTCTATAATTTTTGAGTGGATCTGTTCCGTGCTATCTATCACAGGTGTTTCTCTAATTATGATACATCGGGAATGTGCAGCACTGGATGTCTTTCTGGTTCCCACTTCCAGTTTCTGATGAAATCTTTTGTCCCTGTGGCAAAGCCATTTAATTGAAGCTTTGATAAAAGGTCAAGTATGGATTCATCTCACTGATTCTTAATAAATGAAAAAGTACATGGTTTTATACATGTGACATTTAGTAACATACAGAGTTATTTTCTGAATTGTAACTTCCACATGATCAATTAAGGATCTTCAAAATTTAAAAAGATATATCACATTTATTGAAAAGCTCTGATAATAACTACTGCAATTATAGAGTTTAGAGCCAATTTCTCTTGTGTTTAATTGCATAAACAGATCACATTAACACAATTCTGTACCTGTAGATACATTTAATTTATGAAATGGAACATGATATTATATGTCATATGTAAATGAAAGTTCCTAGAAAAATTCTGCATTTGAAATTCCAGCAAGCTTGACCAATTGATTAGCACTTCAATGACTCTACAGAGTTAGGAATGTTGCAGATCCTGAACCTATCTACAATTCTCTTGGTTCCTAAATAGCCACTCCACAACCTCTGTTTCTGACATAATGCTCTTGTGACTAACAGAATGTATATACTTAGCAAAAGAAACAATTTCCAACAATCAAAAGGATAACATCTGAGACCTACAGTAGAATCCCTCCCCCTGCTTTGTTATGCCTCCCCTACTGAGTGAACTTGACAAAGTATGTTGATTAATGACTTTTCTTTGTTCTGTTAGTATAAGAGCTTCATGATACTGCTTCCACTCTGGAAAATGGAATATGAGGTAACCTTAATCTGTGTTCCCAGCTCATGGTCACTCATATTTGGCTCTAGAATGAACTATCACTTACCCCTTTTAGGTGAGAGTTATGCTTTTGTATAGAGACATATATAGCATAATTTGGATAGATTCAGGTTTACTTTGAAGGCTGTGTTTGTACAGAGACCACTTATCTTAAGGCAAATGAAATAATTCTAGTGAATTCTCCTAATTGGAATTTAGGTATTGGAAAATTTTAATACAATTTGAATAATTTCAAATCTATCAGGTCTATGTTGGTTTTAGTTTCTCCGTTATATTTTATTGCTTGAAGTTTTCTTATAGTTATATAATGAATTCTAGATTTTGTTTCTTCAAGTTAGAGAACAATTTTAATTGTTTGTTTAAACTAGAGGACAATTTTAATAGAATTAAAAATAAGGCAAAAGCAAAACCAAAAATATCATAGTAGAGGAAAGCTACACACTAGGGAGATCAGGAAGAGGAAGAGGGAAAAGTCAGGCTTTCTTGAATTCAGAATGAAGGGTTTAGCAGGTAGGCAGCCACATGTCAGACAAGCAATCACATGGCAAAAAAGAAAAAGGAAGGACTTTAGGGAAAGATTGAGGAAGCACAAAATATTAGGGAGAGCATGCTTCTAAAAATGATAGAACAAAAAGAAAAGATAATTTTACATAATTCTGAAAAAAAATTGCAGACTTAGGAAGCTGCATGATGGCAACTCTGTGAGCAACGGAGCTAGTGGTGGATTTTCTGGAATCAAAGAGTATACTGTCTCAATAAAAGCAGAATTTGCCTCCTTTCTCTTTCAAGTGGCTTAAGGTAGATTCCTTTCCTTAAGGTGTAGTCCCTTAGCCAACTGATTGACCATTCTGACTGGAATATTGGATCTCCATCCAGCACAGATAGTCCATTCTCTGGACCAGAAAGAGCTGGCTTTCCTTTAATGGACTTCTAATGCTTTAATTGAACTGCAGCATTCCTCCTGCTGAAGACTGGACCCTAAAATCATTTAGAGATGGACCGCAATAGATTTCACTATGAAAACCTAGATGTATCCACTCAGGACAGAGATTCTATTCTCTTATTCAGAAAGAAAGAAATTTCTCCTTATGGGCCTTTAGCGTTACTATTAATATTGTCCCCTTTGTACAAATTACCCTAAAATTATTTAGGAGATGAGATGAAATTCAGAAATAGATATAAACCATTTTGAGCATGAAAATCAAGTTACCCAGTGCCAAAACTGTTTACCAGAAAAGGTTAATTTCTTGACTGAAGATTGGGTTCCCATGCTCACTTATAGGTGCCAGCTGAGGGAGCTAAGGATGCATAACACCCTTCTAGCATTTCTGGACAAAGAATGAAGATCATTTCTTCCCCTTTCATGTCATAGAAACCCAACATGTCCCAACGTGTCCCCCTCCTACATTCATGGATTCCTTTTGTGTGTGACACACTGAATTTAATCAGTTTCTTGCCAAGTGGTGGTAGGAGGTTATTTACTGGAGCAAGGGCAGTTTCTATTTGGCTACACCACTGAAGAAAATGACACTCACTCCCTCAACAATCTTTAACTGCTGATAAGCTGTCAGAGAATGCTGGTCCTCAAGGACCCCTGCCCCATCCACAATATGTAAATCTTATGCAGATAACCACCCCTAAGGGGAGTTCAGGAGTGCAATTAGTATGTCATGTTCTGAAGATGTCTTTTGCTTGCACATCTCACCATCCTTTGGCTCTTCCATTCTTTCTACCCTCTCTTATGTAATGCCCCTTGAGCGCTGGAGGAGATGATATAGATGTCCCATTTAGAGTAAAAAACTTCACCATTAGTATTCTTGGCACTTTGCCCAGTTTTTGCATTGGTTACTGCACAATGAAGTAAGAAGCATCTCTGGTGAACACCAGGTCAGCACTATCTATAAGTATAAACATGAGTGTTTAGAAGGCAGTTTAACCACAAGAACATTTACCAAATTAGTGTAAAACTTTCTAAAAAAAGCTGAACTTTAAATTCTTGCCTGTTACAGTGTCAGTGTTTGTCTCTATCTATGAAAAGTCATCTGTATTTTGAAACTTTAATATGAATGTGATATTATAAAGAGGCATGAATTTTCATGAGGTTATTTTGTAAAGGCTAATCTCTCATGAATAAGATTAGAAAAATTACACAGGAGTCTTTAGAGAGCTCCTTTGCATGAGAGGACAGTTATTATTTGCATATGAAGTAGTCCCTACAGGCACCTGTATTGAATGTTTGGTCTCCATTTGGTGACTCTGTTTTGCAAGGTTCTAGAAACTTTACATGATAGAATTTTTCTGGAGGAAGCAGGTCACTGGGGGTAAGGCCTGGCTGGTGTCCTGTCATTGCCTCATTTCTTTTCTTCTGTTTCAGACCTTATGTGATATGCATTTTCCCACTGCCATGATGTTCTGATCAATCACATGGTTTAAAAAGAACATGGACTCAGCCTTTGGAAACTTCAAACTAAAATAAACTCTTACTCCCTTGGATATTCTGCTAGACATTTTATCACTCTGAACACAAAATTAAACAATATATGCAACAAGAATTTCAGTTTTGCCCCACAAGGAAGAGAGACCTCACCAAAATGCAGTCACACTGATCTCAGATACACAGACACCAAATATGTGAGCACAATTTTTTCTTGTTTATAGACTACTATGTTTATTTTATTTTGTTACAGCAGTCAAACAGCAGAACTTTCAGGATAAGTACTTGATTTCACACAATACTTGAATGTGTTAACACCAAAGATAAGTATCTATTTTAACTGAAACATGTATTTGTTTGCTTTCACTAGACTGTAGTGCGTTCCTCACTTCATATTTAGTGATCCATTATTCAGTTCAATCTGAGGGATGTTGGTAACAATAACTGCTGACAACAAAACAATGAACAGGGTCAAGAACAACAGACTAATGACCTCAAGTGTGATCAAGCATGTGCTCCCCATGTGGAGCTGATAAGATATACATTTCTTTCAGAAACAGCACCTGCTATACTCAGATTTACACCTTCTTTTTCCAAAGATATCACCAAGTACATGATAATTGCCTTATAGAAATTATGCTGTGCATGTTGGGATAAATGTTAAGAGATTCCGCAATCATTTCTTCTGACTTTCAGAATACTCTCTTTTTTAATTTTCAAGCTGTTGTGGTCATTCTTGGCACAGTTGTTGATGCTGTAAACCATAATAATGTATTAGAGTATTATTCATAGAACAAATATTAATATCATAATATGGATTGATGTGCTCCTGGAGGCACTCCACAGAAGTCTTGGAAGCACAACAGCTTCTTAAACAGATGATGAACAAACAAAAAGTGAAGGAGTAAGTCATGAAAAACAATTTGAGAATCCCCTCCTTACCCTCCCACACAAAAAAATGCCACATTTTTGATAAATAGTGCTTGTGAGAGCTCTAATAATGTAATGGAAGCTTTGGCTTTTCCTTTCACTCATGAATTTAATATATAAGTAAAAAGAGTATACTATATATTTTAACAGTGAAATTTGGGGTGTTACTTCCTGTTATTACTTTGAATGCTGTTAAGCTTTATAAGTGGGGTAGAACTTAAGATACTCAGAAAAAAATGCAGTGTGGGAGCTGGAGAGATGGCTCATCAATTAAGAGCATTGGCTGCTTTTGCAGAGGACCTGGGCTTGATTCCCAGCACCCACATGGTGATTAACAACTGCCCATAACTCCAGTTTCAGGGGATCCAACACACTTCTAATATCCATGTACATTGAATGCCGTGGGTGCACTTACATACATGCAGGCAATACATTCATACACATAAAATAAATTAATAAATAGGAGTAAATTCTAATATGAACAAAGTATGATAAACCAATTATAGATACTCTTTTCCTCTAGTGTGTGTGTGTGTGTGTGTGTGTGTGTGTGTGTGTGTTTGTAGACAATAATTACCCAAGCTCAAACAAAACAATATAGGATCAGTTCCCTTGTAGAATATATTTTATTCCATGGCTAGTAATGATTTCATTGCCATGATATTTTCTATTTCCTTTTTTATCAAAATATACCTTCCTAAAAAGGTATCTGCCAGTCTCCTACGTTTCAGAATGAATAGAAAAAATAAACACAGCTCCCAAGAAATTGGGTTTTGAGTCTTTAAATAGTGAGTTCAGTTTTCTTCTTATCAAGAAGCCAGTTGACAACAACACTGGGAAGGATGGCAGTTATTACAGAGCTGCAAAATGAACCTTTTTCATTATAAAATCTGAAACTGTTGCTTGGGTAATTGAAGAGTAGCAGACTAGGGTGCTAATGTCCTCTTCCTAAGAATTAATATGCTTATGCCCTGTGTGTTTTCCCTTTCTATCAAGCTCTGTCCATTCCTCCTTTGAAGTTTAACTTCTAGTCATTTTTACTACTATAGTTTCCTAACTGCAGATGCAACTTTCTGAGCACTTTTCTTACCTTCTCTGCTTAAAATATGTCTACTTGACATATTAACTAACTAATATGTTTCTTCAAAATTCTACCTAAATGTTTCTTTGATGTCACTGGTGTATTAGGTGTTACTCCCCAGAAAATTCTTCCCTCATCTTTATTCTTTTAGCCATGTACAGTCCTTTGTGTTTTAACAATGACCAGCATTGGAGCAACTGATTACACCACAAACTTAGATCTATGAGTTCTACCTTCTATGTCTTTGTTTCTCAATGACCAAGAAGGTAGTATTGCTAAAACTTTTGATCATATAGAAAATATTATTTAATTAAAATATATTTTTTGAAGTCCCATTTCAATTTTCCAACATCCGTCATATTACTGAAATTATTTATACTTCTTACTTCTCTTTTTGCTAAAGAAAACTTTTGGTTCCCTGCCAGTCTTGGACCCAGGTAGGCTCCAATAACTTTACCTCAGACCCCTAGACAAGCTTCCTAATCCAGACTATCTTAACAACCTAGCATAGATTCCTAAATCCCTCTCCAGGCAGTCTCCCTACCCCAGTCTTCCCTGGTTCCTGATTAGGCCTACAGACCTGCCAGCCAAGACTCTGGTAAATCAGACATAGAGAACCTTAAACACTCACCAATTTACTTTCCATACCTGAACAAAAAGCAACCAAACTGTATAAACAATATTAATAGAACCAAAATTAAGCAAAAGCAAGGAGAAATTCCTGTTGGACATATAACCAACAAAGAACATCCATATGCCCATTTGGCAATGTAAAAATAAAAACAGTATGAAAAACCAACATAATATGTCCCCATCAAATCCCACTAGTCCTACAGAAGTGAACTACAATGAGACCCACCCTGAGGAATCCCAGGATGCAGAATTTAAAAGAACAATCATAAACATGATAAAAAATGTCAAGCAACACAGACAAACAATTCAGAGACCTCAAAAAGTCATAAACTTATGATGCAACCCCAAGAATATACAAATATGTAGCTTAATGAAACATCAAAAACAACTCATGACTTGAATAGTGAATTTACAAAAGAGATAGAAATAGTTGAGAAAACCAAAAGAGAAAAGAACATGGGATTGAAAAACTCAATAAAACAATTAGAAAGAACAGGAGAAACCCTCACAAGCAAAAATGAATGAAATGGAAACCAGAATATAAAGACTGGAAATAAAGTTGAAGATCTAGACCCCACCAAGCAAAGATTATGGCAAACTCAAAAACCAAATAAATAAATAATAAATAAATAAATAATAAAAATCACAGCAATGGAATACTCAGAAAGTATGGGACAACATGAAAAAGCTCAATCTATGACAACTCTTAGTACCTACATTAAAAAGTCAGAAAGAGCACATGTAAATGACTTAATAATACAACTCAAGACTATGGAAAGGCAAGAACAAACCAACCCCTAACCTAGTAGACAGGAAGAAATATCAAAACTCAGACCAGAAATTAAATAGAAACAAAGAAAACAATACAAAATAGATACAAATATACTTAACAAAATACTCATAGACACACATGAGAAAGATCATCCACCATGATCAAGTTGGTTTTAGTCCAGAGATGCAGGATGGTTCAAAATACATTTCAATAAATGTAATAAAACATATAAATGGGCTTAAAGATTAAAAGCCCTTGGTCATCTCAAGAGATATAGAAAAAGCCTTTGAAAAAACGCAGCATGCATTCATGGTAAAAGTCCTAGAAGGAATTAGTCTAGAGAACATAATACTTCTACATAATTGAAGGTGTATACAACAAACCCATAGTCAACATCATTCTACATGGAGAAATACTGGAAGCATTTCCATGAAAATCATGAACCAGAGAGGGGTGCCAAAAATCTCCACTCCTTTTTAATAGAGTGTTGGAAATTCTTGCAAAATAAATAAGACAAGAGAAAGAAATTAAAGTACTAATTTGAAAAGAAGAGGTCAAATTATTTCTATTTACAGGTGATATGATATTATATATAAAAGATTCCAAAAATTTGACTAGAAAAAATGTTACAAATAATTAGCATTTTCAGTAAACTGGCACATCACAATATCAACTTACAAAAATCATTAGCTTTCGTATATACCAATAACAGGCAATCACACAGAAAAAACATTCAAGGAAACCCTCCTATTCACAATAGCTACAAAAATAAAATAAAACATTTAAGAATATACCTAACTGAAGAAATTAAAGATCTCCACAAAGAAAATTTCAAATCTCTAAAGAAAGAGATAGAGGAAGATACTAGGAGATGGAAAGACCTACCATGCTCATAGATTGGTTGAATCAACATTATGAAATGACCATCTTGCCAAAAGCAATATATAGATTCAATGCAATGCCAATAAAAGTACCCATGACATTCTTCAAAGAGCATGTAAAAAACCATCTTAAAGTTCATTTGGAATCACAAAAGTCTCCTGATAGCCAAAACAATCTTGGACAAAAAGAACAGCAATGGCAGAAACACCACACCAAATTTCAGATAATATTACAAAACTATAGTCATAAAAATTGCAGATACTGGGCTGGAGAGGTGGCTCAGCAGTTAAGAGCAATGCTCTTGCAGAGGACCTGGATTGGATTCCCAACACCTACATGGCAGCTACAAACTGTCTTTAACTCTAGTTCCAGGGGAATTCAAAATGCTCTTCTGACCTCTGCAGCAGTGCACAACATGGGTGCCCTCACATACATACAGGCAATACACACACACATAAAATAGAAATAATAAAATATTTTTTTCAAAGGGGATAAGAGATAGTTTATTCTGGAGCCAAATATGAGTGACCATAGCCCAATAAAATATTTTTTAAATTAAATTAAAAATGCATGATACTGGCACAAAAAGACACCTAGAGCGATGGAACACAATAGACGACCCAAGCATGAGTACATGCAATTTCAGCCACCTGATTCTTAACAAAGCTGCCAAGGACACAAAATGGAAGAAAGCATCGTCAACAAAAGGGTTGGCAAAACTGGATTTCCCCCTGCATAAGAATGAAATTGGACCCTTAAATTTCACCCTGCACAAAAGTAAACTCCAAATGAATCAAGTACCTCAATATAAAACCTGAAATTAGGGAACTGCTAGAAGAAAACATAGGCAGCACGCTCCAAGATATAGGCATAGGAAAAAAAAAAAAATTCTAAATCAGACACCAGTTGCTCAGGCACAAAGGCAATAAACAATAAGTGGGACATAATTAAATTACAAAGCTTCTGTATAGCAAAAGAAAGAACAAAGAAGGGAAGAGGAAACCCTCTAAGGGGGAGAAAATCTTTACCAGCTACACATCTGACAGAAGATTAATATCCAGAATATGAAAAGAACTCAAATAAAAAACAAGTACATAAACTACCTGATAAAAAGATGGGGATACATTTGAACAGATAGTTCTAAAACAAAGAAACAAAAATAACAAAGAAACATCGTAAAAGTGCTCAACATCCTTAGTAATTAGAGAAATGCAGATAATAACAACTTTAAGATTCCATCTTGCCCAGTCAGGCTGAGGAAGATCAAGAGGACAAAAGATTCCAAATGCTAAGGAAGATATGGAGGAAGAGGAATGCTCTCTTACTGCTGGTGGGAATGTAAACTCGTGCAACCACTATGGAAAACAGTGGGGAAAACTCTCAAGAAATTAGAAATGAACCCACCATATGATACAATTATACCACTATTTGGCAAATACCCAATGGACTCATAATACTGCAGAGATACCTGCACATCCATGCTTGTTGTTGTTCTCTTCACAATAGCTAAGAAATGGAAACAACCTAAATGTCCCTCAAATGATAAATGTACATTTACACAATGGAGTTCTACTCAGCAATAAGAAAAGATGAAATTATGAAATTTGTAGATAAATAAATGGAACCAGATAATGCTACAGAAAAGCAAGTGACATATTTTCTCCCTCATTTGTGGATTGTATCACCAATCCCTTATATATGAGTATATAAATTCTGATGAGCCAGGAAAATAGAAGGAATATTTGGAGTTAAAGAAAAGAAAGAACCTGAAAGGGGGGGTAGTAGGAACGAGACTTTATCAGAGGGGAGGTGGAGAATGTGGTAGTGTTTGGCAGAGTGGAGAAGATGAAAGGACCTGCAAGGGGCCACAGTATGTGCATGTGGGTGATGGGGTCAAGAGAAGGGTAATGGTAGAATGTGGGTGTTATTGGGGGGAAGGTGAGGATAATGGGGGCACTGGGACTGGGAAGAGAGGAGGGAGGCTGGAAAGGAAGAAGAAGAGTAGAGTTGAATAAATCTTGGGGGGGCTAAGAAACCTAGAGGGAAATGTGATTCCCTTGAAACCCCATGAAAAATGTACATATAGTGTCTGAACATTAGTGCATATGTATACTTGGGAGCTGCTTGGCAAGGAACACAGTGCCAGACAGAAGAGACTTCCCGTTGAGTGGTTGGTGAGAGTGGTCCAGGAGACTCCAAACATAACACAAGCTAAGGCCAAACCTCTTGGTTATCTCCCAGAAATACTAGATAAGACCCTACTGCTGAAGATAGGACATCTTACAGATATAGGACTTGAAACACTGGAGCAGGAACAGAAATGAAATCCTTCTAACCAAAGTTTGGCTATCATAATGTTAGATGATTATATGCAAAATGCCAAGGGAGAAAAACAATCAATGGTCCAACTCTGCCTTAAAGTCTAATAACCATAATGACTTGCATGACTAACTACCGATGCTATTAACTGGGTGGGACTGTCAACAGCTATCTAAGTGGACTTAAAGCTTAAAGCCCTCTCAATGGGAGTGTTTTTCCAAATTCCATCCCCCCGACCCACACACCCCTGCCCGGGAACCCACATGCCCTCTGAGGACTCTAAGGTCTCGCAGTCCTGATGCGGATTGACAAACCGACATAAGACAGCCTATTTGGATTTTCACATGACTTATATGATGTCCAGGAAAGGGTGACATACAAAGCATAAGCTCCCATAGTCCATCTTCTACATTTTGACTAAGCTTTGAGATCTGCACCACCATGGCCACTCTTCAGGGCCATGCATGCCCGAAGTTCGCCAGCTGTCCATGCACCAACTCAACCCGCAGGTCCATGCAGTCTAACAGCATGGGCTGGCTCAGTCAGCTCACATGCTTCTCCCCAAATAGTGCCAACTCCTCCTCCTTTTTACAGTATGTTCTGCTTCTCTCTGGGTCTCTAGACCCACACCCTCTTTTCCTCGGAGGATACATTTACCCAACAGGGAGTGAACTCATGGGTGGCACTGTTAACTCAGGCAAATACACATGGCAGGACAGAACACAGATCCTAGAGAAAGCCCTATTTCTTTCATATCTCTAGACAAGTGAAATTGCTTAGTACATGCTAAGTATTGAGCCTTATATTTGTAAAAAAAAAAAAACATACTGTACAGCATTCATCAAAGAAGCTTCTCTTTGCAACAGATAGAGGCTGTGGCAGAATTCCAAAACTGGTCAGACACAGAGATCTATCTGAGAAATGCCCACTACTGGGTGGCAAAATCTGTAGTTGAATCTCTAAAACTAGGCTCATGGATCATAGTGGAAGAATGGTTAGAGAGTAAAGTGATGCATCCTTCAGTCTCACCAGTAAAGCTTCCTATGCAACAGAGTCTGATGCATACAGAAGGCCACAACTGGCCAAGTTTTAGAGAATAAGAGACTGCAGAGTGTATATCCTCTGATAGGACTCCTATATTGAACTTCACCCATCACAGTGGCTCAGGGACCATTGTGAAGGAGGGGGCAGAAAGACTGTAAGAGCCAAAGGTTGGTTCACAAACACAGGGAAGCAGAGCCTTTAGACTCCCGGAAGCTTGGACATGTGAACTTGTGGCAGTGGTGGCATGGAGCACAGGACTCATGCCAACTCAATTAAACAAGGGCCCAGAGGGAAAGAGAGAAATAGGTGGCAGGCCAGCCCTAGACTGAGAATTATTGGAGACTGATTGCTGTTGGGTGAGGGAGAGTAGGCCTTACATATGATCTCTAGATGGGCTGAGTAGACTCCAGTGGATGGATTTACACTGAAAGACATCTGGGTTACAAATGTTTGTCTGGGTAGAACTTAATATGTATGATGGAAAACCTGAGGTCTGGTGGGAGGGATGAGGGAGGCATGCATGGTGAAGAAGGTTTAAATTTGATTAAGAACTATTGTATGAAATTACAAAAGCTTAATAAAAAAGAAAGGAAACGTAGTAATTATTTGTTAATTTCTAAGTTGAGGATTTCTTTTTCTTAATATCTATAACACCTTTACTTATCTTTCCTTTTCTGACAATTTAAATATGTTCCAATAAACCTGTCTCTATTAAAACTGAACCTAACATCAGAAGAAATTATTAGTATTATTAGTAGCATTCAATCAAATATCTCAACTTAGGCAAATTACTTTGAATTTCTTGAGTAGAAATAGAAGTGTTATTTTTCCTAAATGATTTTCATAGTTTTTGTTAATTTGCTTTGCTTCCTGACTCTATTATTATTACCTATCTTCTACTCCAGAACTTTGTAGAATTAACTATTAACTACTATGTTAACAAGATTCCTTGTTTTTTTTTAACTTCAGAAAATTCCAAACAGGACATTATGTGATGGTATATGAAAGTTTATTTAAATATGTGTACTGTCAAAACATGTATCTCTGACTTTCTCTGTAGCAAATGCTATTTATAATCAAGACAGGGGACTAAAATTCAAATATGAACATTTTTAAAGGGAGGCACAATCCTTTTTATTTTTTTAAAGTATTTCCACTCTATGTGCTAGTGCTAGATAGCTTCAGTTTCCAACTTGACATACCTTGGAATAGGGAATCTCTCGACTGAGGCATTGTCTCCATTAGATTGCCCTATGGCTGTATTTCTGAGGCATTTTCTTACTTGCTAACTGATGTAGGAGGGCTGAGCACATTCTGGGCATTGCCACGCCTAGTGAAGTAGTCCTAGATTTTAAAAGAAAGCAGGTATAGGACAGGCCAGGTGACCAATCAGTAAGCAGCATTCCTCCAGGGTCTCCACACTGTATGCTTCAGTTACTGTGTACATTGGTTTTTTCCCTGCCTTGGCTTCCCTCAAAGAAGAACTATGTAAAAGAGCATGTATAGATGTTCTTGTGCTGAGTAGATATCTTCTTATTACTTAAGCCCCAATATAACTTCCTGTTATTTTAATCCCCTAAACTTTAATTTATTATAAGAGGATGGGATCTCTATTAATGAATTCTGTGTCCCAACCAGATTTATTTATTTTGAAGGCTTGGATTACCGTAATTCTCACAGAAACCTTATAGATAGAAATGCCTTTAAGAATGAGAAAGTTTTAGTCATTATGGAATGTCTTGCTTAAATTACCATATCTAGGTAGTGGCAAAATTAATATTTAAGCTAGATGAATCAGAAATGCAATTTCTTGCTTATTAAATGGAATGCTTTATACCTCCAACATGCTCCATGTAATCATCATTTGATCCTGGGCAGACATCTTTACCAATATTAATATATGCTCATATTTTGAAACTAAAAACAAGATTTCAGATGTCTCCATATTTAGCATTGATGAGATACTGAATGGTCTTCATAGTGAACTTAGCAGATGGTTCATGAATGAGATTTTGACTGTCAAAATTCCTTAATTGGTACTTCCTTCTTGACTGATTTAACGGCTGAAACAATTAAGGAAACTTTCCTTTTCCATTTCACAGTTTCTATCAAGTGATTTATTGCTACACACAGGTTTTACTGTGAAAAGTTTCCTAATATATTTGATGAATAGGGCTATGGAAAAGTATCTCTCTTAAACTACCATTGTTTGAATCAATGGGAAATGATACAAAGCTTGGAGAAAAGTGTGCTCTCTGCGGGACTGTGCAGTTGTTTGTCTTAATGAGTCTTCCTGGTTATGCAGGTCAGTTAATCCCAAGATGGTTTATAGTAAGAAAACCTTATATCTGAAGATATAAGCAGAGAGGAAAAGCAAGGTAAACTGAAATCAATTTCTAAGTCAAGTGAACCCCATTGTGAAACTGTGTATGTTTCTCTTTCACCAAAATATGTATCAGCATTAGATTTTATGCCATTTTGTGCCTTTGCCATCTTTAATTTATAGATACTACATATTTTATTTTATTTAAAAAAATATTTTATTGATTTGAGAATTTCATGCAATATGCTTTGATATTTAGAGCCCTTCCTTCCTCCCTATCCCCACCTTATTACCCCCTCCCTGACTGCATGTCCTCTATTGTTATTTATGCTTTTGAAAAAGGTCTATTGAGTCCAATTTGTTTCCGATTGCTCTTGAATGTTGTTCTAACTCTTTGAGTCTTGTCAGCCTATCAGGCTTCGAACCAGTAGGAAGGGAAACTCACTCTCCTTTTCCCAACATCTATCATTTGCCAATATATTTTGTTTGGGCTGGGGCTTTCTACCCACCTCTACACTGTGTATTTTATCAAACAAGGAAACAATCTCTGTTGTCTGCAATATATAATGCTAATTTTAAGGGGGAAATCATTTAGAAATTTAATGTAATTTCAGATATACATGTATGACAGTAGAAAGGTAGTGCTCATTTTTACAAAGCAGGCACCGTTATACTTTACCATTATTTCTAAATCTTCATTTTTGACTATTTCCCTATTTCCCAAGTTTGATGATTATGCTCAATTTTCAGAAAAAGTGTGTGGAAGTATTCATCCTAAAGTAATACCTTATTCTAAAACATTACTGGTAAACAAAAAAGGAAAGCTAACAAAAGCATATCACTACATTTATTCTGTTATTACTAGTTTCAGTCACTGGAGTTGAACAATTACATTTCTTTGATGTGCAGTCTGTCTGTAAAACCCAGATTGATCTTAGTTTTCTGGATTTAGTATTCCTGGATCAATCTTTCAAGTTGCTTATACTACAGACAACACCTGACTTTAAATTTCTGAAAAATAAATATGGTAATGACTCTTTTCTTCAGTAGAGGACAATAGTTCCCATTCATATATGATGCACATAGTATATGTAGTCAATTTTTCCTAGGTTTCATATGTATTCATATATTTTCAGTCTCTCTCAAGACAAACACTGGAATAAAATTATTGAAAAGAACAGTGATAGACCTAGTAATGAATATTTCCCAAATGTTTTATATCAGGGGAAGACTAGGTTTATGCATGGTGGTATAAAGGACAAAGATCCACTATAAGTGTAACTCAAAATACCATCTGAATGAATGCATAATCAGCAAAGTATTTGAAGCACAAATTACAAGGTCAGAGAAGTACCTTGGGTAAAGATGCTGATAGAGAACTTTTAATAGTTCTATAGAAAAACAAGGTGACATTGGTTTTATTGAAGGGAAATATATTAGCCTCCAGCATTTAAACAATGTAGACAAATTAAAGGTTTTGGAAGTAAAAGTCTATTGCTTCTCTTCAAGTTAAATAACTTTTGTGAAATAAGTACATTTATGGAATAATATTGAAATACCCAGTGCTTAACCTTTCTCCTATACCAAAATGTATAGAAAAGAATAGGAAAAGAATATAAATCTTTTAAGAACATGATAAACCTATAAGGATGTTGAAAGTATGAAATGAAAATCTAGGGAAATGTGATATCAAAGAGAATAAAGATAATGCACAGTAATTAGTAGTCACTGGATTATTAAGGTATCTGTGAGCCACGCATGAGTTGATGGGAAAATCCAATGCTCTGTTGGAGGAAATGTGATTCATATTCATAATACATGTTCACATCAAGTAGGAATCATCTCTATTTGCTCATGATTACCTAGATGACTTTTTTTTTAAGTATAAACAAATAGTAAGGTTCACTGAGAAAACCAGAAAAAATACACGAAGGGAGGAAGATAGCATGGAGAAAAGAAAAGTGGGAGGGAAGGAGAGAGAGAAGGAGCAAAAGAATAAGGAAGGAAAGGAGGGAGGGAAAGAGGAAGAAGGGACAGACGGAGAAGATAGAAAGGGAGGGAAGGAGGGAGACAGGGATGGAGGGAGGGAGGGAGTGAAGGCGGGAGGGAAGGAGGAACCAAGTCAAATGATTTCAAACATCTTATGCTTTTTCCTTGGAAAGCTCCTGCTTATTTGTTTCTAAAATACCTTCAGAAATTTTCTACTTTATATATGTTATTTTTCTCTCTCCACTCTGCTAAATCATTTTATTTTCATTCACATTAGTGTAGTACTATGCAAACTTTTGCATAGTATAATAAAAGTCAGTTAATTGGTAACTAGAATATAGATTAAGAATGTTAAAATCAAACTGTTCAATGGACTGATAGTACCATGAAATTATGATAAATGTAACCAAAATTATTCTTCCTGCTGAAAGGATGTAAAACAAGTGATAGTATGGTTGAAATAAAAAAAATATTTATAGAATGGAAGGGTCATTTAAATGTTACAACAATTGGGCAAGCACAATGAATATTAAAATAAGATCAAGTATCAAAAGAATACAAGAGCCAAGTGTGATGGATCAGTTATAATCTCAGCACCCAGGAGGCGCAGGCAGGGGGATTGACACGTTAGCTACTTTGTGGCTACTTAGCAGTTTTCAGACAAGCCAGGGCTAGAGTGTGCAACACATTCTCAAATTAATACGTAAATAAACTCTAAATTGTACAAGATGTGGTTTTTATATGCACATCAGTTGTTTGCCAATAGTTATATTATAGCCAGACAGAAAATAAAGACTATCAAAAGTAGTAATTGTTGAATAAAAAGTTATATTTACTATTTCTTATTAGCTAAATACAATCCTCAAGGCACACACACACACACACATTCTGTAAGTATCTTGCAATATTTACAGAATATATTCAAGCAAGATGTAATAGCTGCTGTTATGGTGCTTGAACAGTTGAAACATAGAGTTTACTCTACATATAGCAATATTGTCACAGAATAGCTCATTAACACTGAATGGCCATTTATGCAGGAAGATATTCAATAGCTGGAAACTATTGATAAAACTGCATATTCATGTCTCTTCAAAATGTGAGCATTTCTTACAAAGAAACTATTGTAAAGAGCCTCTTCTGCATCTTTGGTTAAAAATGGTACAGGTGCTGTGAAAGTGGGAATGGAAATAAACGTCTAGACAATTTGGTTTTCTTGAACAATAATTAAATGTGTCTTCACCAAATGTATACAATAATGACCAAGGAACAGGGAGTTTTCTAACTTAGGCAGTGAAAAATTGCTGAATATTAAAACAAAATGAACTGAAGACAGAAATCTTAAGATTCCCTGGAAAAAAACAAAAAAGTTTGCATAGATCTTCACCTTGTGAGAGTGTCTAAATGAAAATGCATCTTTGCTGTGGAAGATAGATATATGGCACCCATAAGTTCAAGAGAAAATACAACTTAACCTTAAATATTTGCTATTAATGAAAAAGGAAATAAATAATACAAATTGCTTGTTCTCTGATCTCAGCTGAAAGTGAGCATCTGCACAATATTCCAGATGTTCAATACAGTGTCCACAGTAGTATTCAGCAGGTGACAGTGCTAAAAATTGCTCGTTGGCCCTATACTATAGCATTAAACTTTTAACGTGCCATTATTGAAGTGTTTAAAGGGTGGGTTTAATAGTAATTAGAGTCTATTAACATTTCATGATTATCCATGTTGAGAGAACACTTGTGAAAATGATGCTTATCCTCAGTCTCTGCTTTGATCTGTTCACAGGATTAGCATGATAAATTGGAATGAGATGGTAGACGGAGAAGCACAATAATGCTAAGCCACTTCAAAGAACATAGGTCTCTGCGCTGCAGAAGAGAAAAATAAATGCTAATTGAAGAAAAGTTTAACATTTTCTTTTTCAATCTGCATGATTAACAACTTTTGTTCTGAGCTTGTATTTGTCACCTATTCCCCCTTTAAAGTATGCATAGTAAGGATATTGTCAGTGCTTTTCTGCTCATTTATATGTACAATTTGTTCTAAAATATCTTTCAATTGCCATTAAAAACACAATTCGGTGACTGGAATATTTCATCCAGGATACTAATCACAAATCTGAACTTGGATTTATAGCACGATTCCACGTTATAAGCACCGTTCTTTTTCAGGATGGAAGAGTTGAGGAATAAGTAAATATAAATAAAAAATATATTCAATTTGGTCACCTATAGTCTCATAAATTATTCTCTCCACACCTACTTTTCCAGACATTTTTTATATGGAAGGGCAGCTCCTATTTTAGCCATCATTCTGGTTTAGGAGCCTGATCTATCCTTGGAAATTTGCAGTTGTGAGTTTCTTGGTTGCAGCCTTTCTCTTCAAATTCTCTGCATCAATACAAAGCAACCTATGTATTCTGGATGGTGTTTGAGCAGTTTCCTGACCTCTGAGAATGCAAATTTGGCTTCTGGTGGCTGAATCCCCACAATGACTCCAGGTGGCACTATTGGACAGAAATGAGGATGGCTTCATCTGCACAGTATAGGGATCCACCTGTGTAACAGGGAGTGTAGCTCCTTTCCAAAGCAACAGCACCATCCCAAAAGGGCTATTAAGTCCTATTCATTACTGCATGGATGAGGGAGAATCTTGTGAATTTCCACCAATAGTCAGAGACTGATTGGCAATTGATGGCTGCAGGGGTATGGAGAGCCAATTTTTCTTCGAGGATTCACCCACTGTGAGGTTACCAAAGTTCCAGTATACTGTCCTACATCCTGGTACACTAAGTGGACTCAGTGAGTATAAAACACAGCACATGAAGTAATATTGGTGGGGGGAGAGAAATTGGAGAGGATGGAAAGAGGGATAGATTAGATCAAAATGCATTTTGTACATGTATGAAATTATCGAAGAAGAAAAAAGAGGATTCCAGGGTAAGAACCACTATCTAGAATGCTCTGCATTCCAAGTAAAGAAATCAGATATTAATATCTTCATCACTGAGGACTGTGAGGGTTCACTGCACACAGGAATGTCCAAGTCCAGGGAATCAGGCCATCTCTAGCAGAGTGATTCAGGGGATGAATATTGCATAACATTTTATTTGAAAATATGAGCTCCCGAAGCCTGACTTCTCCTCCACTTGGTTCTCCTCATTCTTCTCCTCCTCTTCCATCTCCCCCTTCACCCCTGTGATATACTTGAAGTAAGAGGATTCAAACCCTCCTTATATTCTAGTTATGTTGACTTTCATGCTAATTTAATTTTATATCTAGTATACATTGCACTCACATATGAAATCTAAAATCATACAAAGTATTAATTATATAATATATAATAATGAAATAACATAGTTTATTAGGCATTTTATAAACTTAAATATATCCAGATACACTGATAGGATGTGCTGCCTGGGAAGAAAGAGAGATCAGACACAGACCAGAAGAGATTGTTTCAGACAAGAATAATAGGAGAGGTCTCTGTTGAGTCTCTGAGTTTGGCATGTAGCTCAGTAGTTGAAAACTTGCCTCTCAAGAAAGACATAAATAATAAATAAGTAAATAAATAAATAAGTAATAACAAATATGAAGGAAGGAAAGAAAAGGAAAAGAGAGAGGGATGGAGGGAAGGAAAGAAAAGAAAGGAAGGAAATGAGCAAAGTGTAACATTCCAAAAATTTTTTCTTTCCTGATTCATTTATTCATAAAACTAATATGAACATCTAGCATAAGTCAACTTATATCCTGTGAACTGGAATGTCATGCAAAAATTGCAAGCATTAGCCATGTTTTACAAGAATAGTTATAATAATGACTATTGAATAAACACTATCATCTAAGTCTTAGAAAATTTAAAATGTGTTTGAAATGTTCAACATGGGATGTAAGCATGTTTGCCCTTTTACCTGCTGTTAATATGATGGGTCTAATTTTCATTTAGTAGTTACAGTTGTGAGATGAGATGTTAATTTTATTCTACTAATTATGACACCCTCATATTAAAGAATAATTCAGATCAACAGAAACACTTCAGTTTAAAAACATCTTGAGTTGCTCAAGGTATCATTTGGAGATCTCTGAAAATACATTGGACTAGTTATTGCCTTTATAATGGAAAACTATTCAGTTCTCTTTCAGTGAAGATAGATTTTTATCATAAAGTTAATTAAGTATATACAATCAAGAAACTAATAAGTTCCCTACTATGTTATTCATGCAATTATAAAGCCTAAAATTGCTAATTAAATATAAACAACATTGAAATATGCTCGGGTTAGGCAATATATTTTCATACTATGACATGATGATTTGATACTTTGTTGAAACCACTTAAATACACAGTGTTTCCACACTAATGTGGACTTTATGAGTCTGGTATGATTTACTAGAATTTGGGAGGTGATGATTGCATTCCTGGATCACTTTTGTGTTATTGTCCTATCCATTCTAAAAGTTGAAACCATACAGTGTGTCATGGGGCCCAGGGTCTTGGTATAATAGGAAAACAGCATTTACTTATTTGTTAGTCCCCATTATTTTCTCATTAATCTAAATCCATTAAAAACTAAAATAATTTATTGACTCAGTGAATCGTCAACATAAAAGTATATCTACTTATCAAACTCAGTAAACACTGTAGCCATTAGTTATGATTAACTAGTAGATCCAAGGAAGACATTGAACTGTAGACACATAACATATCTACCCAGTCTAGTGGTCCAGGTTAATATGCATTCTTAGGATGGAGTTCATAGGCCTTGCTGAAAGAATGAAAGATAGCTGACCATGTGAACTCTAGCCACTAGCTTCTATGAACTACAGAGAGAAGAGAGCAGTTACAATGAAACTAAACAGAAGAAATATTAGAATCAGAAGAAAGATGTTTTCCATGGAGCTACAACTGGAAGGAGGAAGGGGAACAAAGGGCTTCTTCTTCCCAGGCACCCTTAGGCACGTTTGTTATCAGTAGGTCAAAACAGGACACAGCCTGGCTTTGCTGATAGCTTCCTCTGGTGCAAACAGTAAGACTGGTAATATCCTTTAATATAAACAGTAAGGACCAGTCTGGTCCAAGTCAGTAATCTCCTTTGATGTGAATAATACCTCCTGCACTGAAGAGGGGACTCTTAATTTGATTAAAAAAAAAAAAAAAGAGACTGCCTTAGGAGCTGAGAGATGACTAGATGACTCAGCAGTGGCTTCTCTTGCTGGTTTGGTTCTCAGCATCCATATGGCAGGTAACAACCTCACTAGCTCCAGTTCCAGGGGAATCTGATGCCATTTTCTGCTCTCCATGGGCATTGCCTTCATGGCTTCACTTACATACAGGTAGATAATACATTCATACAAATAAAACAAAAACAAAAAATAAAAGTTTTAAGAAAACTGGCCTAGGCTAAAAGGGTGGGAAGAAATTGACATATCTGAGGACTAGAGAAGGAAATGGGAGAAACAAATAGCTGACTTCTTAATGAGTTTACAAAACCCAAAGGTCTAGCATCTAGGAACAGTTGCTCACAGACTCAATTTGGCCTCTCAGCTCTCTGGAATGCACTTTCCTTACTTCCTCCTCTAGGCAGCTGCTCAGGGTTGCTCAGTGAGAAGGCTACCCTATACCCAGGTCATTCTTTCTCTCTAGGATTCTAATAACCCCTTCTTGAGACACAAGGGAGAACAAAGACCTCCACAACATATGGAGTCCGTGGGTCAGTGCTTTGCACACATGACCTGGTGGCTCTAGGCTGTAATCTAATCATTGAAAGGTAGAGGTGGCAGAATGTGGGGTTCAAGGGCAGCCTGGGCTTACATATTAAGACTGTGTCAAACAAAAGAAACACTGTTCTACAAACTAAAGTCCACTCAAATCAGTAAAAGCTAATAAAAAAGAAAGGACCAAGTGAGATGGTTCACATGTTTAAGCCTAGAACTGGGGAGGCAGATGCAGGAAGATCTCCATGAGATTTGGGACTGGCTTGGTCAGCAAGGTGAGTTCTAGGCCAGCCAGGGCTATGTCAGCTGTGTCCTGAGATCCGGTCTCAGAAAACAGCAACAGCTGAGTATGGTGGCACACTCCTTTAGTTGCAGCACTCAGGAAGCAGAGCCAGGAGGATCTCTGTGAAACTGGGGTCAGCCTGGTCTGCACAGTGAGTTCCAGACCAGCTGGGGCTAAAGAGAAATCCTGTCAGAACAGAACAGAAAAGAACAGAATGGAACAGAATGGAACGAAATGAAACAGAATAGAGAAAAGGACACAGAACTGAACAAACCAGAACAGAACAACAAAAGAAAACAACTAAACAAACCACCCCAAGCAAACAAAACAACAACAAAACCCCCAACCCTGCCCCCTGCAAAGGTTGGGCACATATGAAACCTTTAAAATTTTTTGGAACTTTTTTGTAATTTTACATTTCATATAGCGATTTTATTAATTTAGAAAACATTTTATTATGCATGAACAATAAAATTTACTGAAATTTAAAGGGAAAATTAAAGAGATATAAAAGAAGTATGGTTTTATGGGATTTTTATTTCATGTTTCCAGTCCCTTCCTTAATATATCCTAGTTTTGGATTCTATGCAATCTACAATGTTCTTTAAAAGCATAATTTTTATTCATTTTTATTTATTTTATTCATTAAACTTCTTTAACACATTAACTTTTAGCTAAGCTTTGGATAAGCCCAAATAATCAAACATTCCAATAGTAACACTATGACTGGTCTACTCAGATCTACTTTGTAACCCTGTATAATCCAACAGCATACCAGGTAAGTGAGTTGATGTTTATAAGATGCTTACTTAGACAGTGTCTTGCTTTCGGTAAACATTCTACAATATGAAAAGTACTTGCTGGCTCCTGCTTGCATCTTCCTTGTTCATTAAGAATTGTAAACTCAATGGGGCTGGACCATGGCTTAGTGAATAAGAGTGCTTGCTGTGCAAGCCTGAGGACCTGAGATCAGATTCGCTGAGCCCATGTAAAACAGCAAAATGTGATGTTGCATTCCCGAATTCCCAGTCCTGAGGTGAAGAGACAGGCAGGTCACTGGGGATTTGGTGCCAGGAAACCTAGTCTGAAAATGGTGAGGTCCACGTTTAATGAGAGACTGATAATTAGGGATTGCACTACAGTCCCTGTTCACTGCCTCTGCTCCCTTTGCTCTCTCAGGTCGGTGGCCAAAACCTGCAAGGGAAGAGAGAGACCCACAGGAGCGAAATAGCACATTTGATGAGATTGATTTCATTTTTTAATGGAATTAATCGTATTTTTTAACAGGTGGAGACAGAGAAAGGAGAAAAAAATAAAAAATCGTTCTCATAAAATATGGTTTGTCTCACATATGAATATAAATGATTTTTTGAATGGTTGAAAAGTAAATCTTCTTGGAATGTTTGCCACATTGTAAGTTGTAGAATGCTTTTTCTCACATTTGCTCCAGTATCACTAAACAGAAAGCAAATAGTCTTCATGAGTCATATTTTTGAAAAGTAACAATATTTATATATGTCATAATTCTCCTCTATGGTTTCATAGTCACTGTAACTGATGCCTTACTATAAAAATACAACTGAAGTGAAAATAGTTTACTATTCATGCAGCATGTAATGAAGGTGTCAGTACGTTCTTGTTTCCAATAAAGTTTTTCCTTTAGATTCTTAGACTCCTATGGAAAAATAGATGTGTTTGGCTTTAAATAATGAACTAAACATTCCTCTTGTGTCAACTTGTAGAATGTGTGGCCAGAAAGATAGCATGGCAACCTAGCAAGGAATTTCCTGTCCTTTAAAAGCTTATGAATTATTTCTTTCATTTAACTTCAAATGTTTACAAATGAGCAAGAATGTTCTTACACAAGAATGAAAAGGAAAAAAAATTAATCATGGCAAATATATCAGTGAATATAGCTGTACAAGCTAAAGTCTTATAGT
>NW_008343959.1:2115548-2117917 GCF_000622305.1 Nannospalax galili
CCTATAAGAATAAGATATTATTGCATGATATAATTAGCTCATGCTTGGGGTCATTAATGAGATATATAATTATGAATATATGTAGATCTATGAACAGTGTCCTAAGTAACTCAAACAATGATATTACATAATTACTAAGGTCAAGTGCACAATGTACAGTCTACACAAGACAATAAAATTTAAAAGAGTTTCTTAGATACTGGGATGGTATTTGAAAAGAAAAAAATGACGTAGAAAAATCAGAGTAAAGCTTAAAATATAATTTCAGCTTTTCATGCTGGTGGCAGGTTTTATGCATTTTTCTAGACTGTCCTATGGAGTTTGGCTGTCCATTTATCATTTGTAAAACCAAAGTATTTAGATCTGCTACCAGGTATTTTTAGTTCTTTATGTAAGTATTTTGTTTTCAAGTTGGCATATGAGAGTTATAATTAAGATGATTAGAAAGCAGTGAATTAAAGCAATTTGACAGGTAATGATACTTTAATCATATGCAGTTCAGGGAAGATTTCAAATGTTCATATGGGAGCCCATTGGAATTTCTTGATGAGAGTGTCTAAAAAGATCCCTCTATTGGGTTCCTCCTCATTTTCTTTTGTCTTCCAAGGCTGGACACTAGAGTGATGGATTCAGGATTTGCTTTCAGGTATTTTGGTAGCTGTTGGAGTCCTTAGAATCAGTGTCAGTTCCCTCTCAAAGGATTCTAGATAGGGGGAGAAAATAAATTTTGCCATCATTTTAGAACAATAGCAGGTTGTCTCCCTTAGTTACAGGTGGGCACTACAGTATGGCACACAGAGATTTGAAGTCTTACATCTGAGCAGCATTTTCTGATAAGGAACAGAATCATCAATGAAAAATAATTGTCTAAATAACTTTTTATGGACTTAAGCCTAAAGTCTGGGGAGTGTAATCCCTTGAAATCTTAAAGAAATACACTTATCACTTTACTTTTTTGGGTATACTTTCCTTTTGGGTGTTTAAGACCATACAATGGCCCAAATAAATCAATTTTTACATTTAAGGTAGTTTGAGGATCTGTTCCTCAGGGGTCATGTAGGCATGGGAGGAGCCCCTGGCTCCTTTCTTTTACCAGTTCCATCTATGTTAACATAAGTCAAAGGTCTTGCAAGGCCATGGCTGGCTTCCATTGGAAGCATGGAGGAAATGTTTCCTCTGTTGACTCTCTTGTAGACTGGACACTGGTTCAAGCCCATCATGTGGGGTCTCAATGGCCTCCCTGTACAAGAGGACAGGTGACTCATCACAGTTACAGGACATTTTGAGAAATGTTCCATAGTCCCCTGGAACCAAGTCGACCTTGGAGGGCAAGGGGCAAAATCTGTCCTTCAAGTCCCTCTGACTAGATTAGTATAGGCCTCAAAGTATGTATGTCAAATATCTATTAAGTTTAGTTCTACCAGTTTTATGGGGGTGCGGGGTTCGGAGGAGTGCCAGCTGCTGGGCATGGTGCTGGTCTCCCTCGTGCTGCTGGGTGCGACCTGGTGCAGGTCTCCTGCGTGCACCTGGGAGTGCAGCGGGTCCCGCACCACGTCTGTAGTTTGGGTCCCAGATCTCCGTGCTGCTGTAGGGCCCCTGGCTCTCCGTGCTGCTGAGGCTTCTGCTACCAGGGCTAGCCCGGTCGGGTCCTGTCCTAATTTCACCCATGCACTTCCTCGAGATGCGAGATCTGTCAGCTGCCGGATCACGCGGGAAGGTGCAGGATGGCGAAAACTAGGGTTCCATGAGTCGTGGCTTACGAAGAAACAGCTTTCTCTGGAGAGCCTGGATCGTAGGCAATAAGACACGGGACTCAGCTTAGTCCGTGTTACAGCTCTTTATTCAGTGACTCAGCTTGGCTCCAAGTCTTAGTAATCCAGCTCCGATTATTGAGGGAAAACCAGGATACTTTATACTGTGGGTGTAGTGGTGAAAACCTTAGCTGATAGGTACTTTTAGGATGCCTTATTTACATGTGGAAGTGGGCTCTTGCCAGGCTACCAGACTGCCTGAAAATCACACAGGAAAAAGCTGGCAGTTCCTGAGCCGGAGGCCATGTTTCTGTGATGGCTGCTTCAAAAGATGAGTCAGGAAGATGCTGGGAAGGTACCCTGCTGAAAAAGGAATCTCTGCATATGAGGCCGAGCCCATGTGCTATCCGGTCATGAAGAGACTGCTACTTTACACAACAGGGGTCCCCAACACAGTTTGGTACTTTTAATTATCATGTCCTATGTAGATAAAGCTTGGGTAAAAAATTCAAATGTTCTCAGATAAACCTTGACTCTCTCTCTCTCTCTCTCTCTCTCTCTCTATATATATATATATATATATATGTATATATAGTTCTTTAAACTAGTCAACTAAAA
>NW_008343959.1:2118093-2122169 GCF_000622305.1 Nannospalax galili
AACATATTTTACATTCTCATTTGATTCCCTTCATTTTTTTTTTAATTAATTTATTTATTTTTACTCCAACTTCCCAGCTAACACCCTCCCATAGCCTCCCTCCCCTACTACAGCCCTTATACTCTGATATCCCTGCTACTGTCTGCTGTGTTGTCAGCACCCCCAGTCATTCCCACTACTTGCCCTTCTGGTGAATATGGTCAGCATATCTAGAGGTCTTTGATTTAGAAGGGTCAGGTATTTCTCATCTAGCAGTAATCAGTTGTCAGTAGTCCTTTAGATAAGTTTGGGGTCTGCTGTTCATTTTCCCAGTTCTATACTGGGTTACTATCTTGGAATCCCTTTGGCAACCCTGGCCAACAACTCAAAAGAAGGTATTGCCTGTCTGGCATTGTTGCTTGTTATGTAGCCTTTAGCTATACATATGGACTCTTATGAAATTATATTGACCCCTTTAATCTTTGGTTAAACTTTCCTTTTGGGTGTTTAAAGCCATACAGTTGGATCAGATAAACCAATTTATTTTTACTCTTAAGGTTTTTTGAAGATCTGTTCCTCAGGGGTCACATGGGCTTGGAAGGAGACCCTGACTACTTTCTTTAACCATTTCTGCCTATGTAAAGACAAGTAAAAGGTCCTACTCGACCATGGTTCGCTTCGCTTGGAAGCATGGAGGAAATGATTCGTCTGCATTGACCCTCCTCTTTATAGACTGGCCACTGGTTCAAGTCCATCTGGTGGGGTCAACTCGGCCTCCTTGATCAAGAGGACAGGTGACCCACCACCACTATAGGACATTTTGAGAGATGCTCCTAGTCCCCCGGAACTATTTGACCTAGGAGGGCAAGGAGCAAAAAGTGTCCTTTATGTCCCTCTGACCAAATTGTCACAGGCCTCAAAGTATGTCTGTTAAACATCCAAGAAGGTTAGTTCAACCAGTCTGGTACTTTTAATTATTGTCTGTCATATAGATAAATCTTGGGCAAAGACCAGCTGTTCTCAGATAAACCTTACCAAGACCTATACCTCTTGATCTGGTATGTATAATTTGTCAGTAGGTTGTAGGAGTAATATGATTTCCTCTGGTTTTCAAAAGTAGCTGGGCATTGTTAATCTCTTGCATTGTCTCACCCCTCCATCATGGTTTTCCCACTTAAGGTACCCCCATTTCCCCCTTTGTCTCTTACTAACACCCTTCTCCTATGGTCCTGTCTCTTTGAGTTCCTTCTTTCCCTTTATCCCCTAGGTTCCTTGTATACCCTTCCCTCCCCCCTCCCTTAAACTAACCCAATTTTTATCCATATCTCCCTTATTAAGGCCTGTTTCCTACTGTTCTTCTCTTTCAGGTTATTTCTTTTCCTTTACCTCCCTGTTTCCATTATCCTGGTTCCTGTAGTTATGTCTGGTTGCATACTTATTTATCAGAGTCTGGTTCTAGGATTCACATATGAAGAAGAACATACGTTGATTTTTGTTTCTGAGTCTGTGTTACTTCACTTAGTATAACAGTTTCTAGTTCCATCCATTTACCTGCAAATTTCAATTTTTCATCTTTCTTTACTGCTGAGTAAAAATCTATTGTATAAATGAACCACATTTTCATTATCCTCTCATCAACTGAGGGAAACTTAGGTTGCTTCTGTCTCTTAGCTATTGTGAAAAAAGGAGCAACAAACATGGATGTACAAGTGTCTCTGAGATAGGATGAGTTCTTTGGGTATATGCCAAGGAGTGGTATAACTGGGTCAAATGGTATGTTCATTTGTAGTTTTATAACAGTTCTCCACACTGCTTTCCATAGGGGTTGAACCAGTTTTCAGCCCCACCAGCAATGGATGAGTGTTCCCCTTTCCCCACATCCTCTCCAACATTTGGTATCATTTTTTTTTTGATCTTAGCCAGTCTGACTGGGGTAAGGTGAAACCTTAAAGTGGTTTTAATTTGCATTTTCCTAATTATTAGTGATGTTGAACATATTTTAAGATGTTTCATAGCTATCTTTACTTCATCTTTTGAGAATTCTCTGTTCAGCTCCTTAGCCCATCTTTTAATAGGGTTGCTTCTTGTCTTGGTTCTCTGTTTTTTGAGTTTGTTATATATATACTGGTTATTAAACCTCTATTGGATATGTCGCTGGTGAAGATTTTCTCCCATTCTGTGGATTTTCTGTTTGCTTCCTTGGTTGTCTCCTTGGATGTACAGAAGCTCTTTAGTTTAATGAGGTCCCACTTGTTAATTCTTGCCCTTGTTTCCTGGGCTATTGGTGTCCGGTTTAGAAAATCCTTTCCTACGCCTATATCTTGTAGGTTTTTCCCAAAGTTTTCTTCTAATAGTTTCAGAGTTTCAGGATTTATATAGAGGGCTTTGAGCCATTTGGAATTGATTTTTGTGCAGGGTGAAAGATAGGGGTTTAGTTTCATTCTTCTACAACTAGAGATCCAGTTTGCCAGCACCATTTGCTGAACATGCTTTCTTCCCTCCAGTTAATGTTCTTGGCCCCTTTGTCCAATATCAGGTGGCTGAAATTGCATTTACTCAGATTTTGGACTTCAATTTTGTTCTATTGGTCTATGGGTCTATTTTTGTGCCAGTACCATGTTGTTTTTATGAGTATAGCTCTATAAAACAGCTTGAAATATGGTATAGTAATGCCCCCGGCATTGCTCTTAGCGCTCATGGTTGTTTTAGGTATCTGATGTCTTTTGTGCTTCCATATGAATATTAGGATAGTTTTTTTCCAATTCTGTGAAAAATGTCATGGGGATTTTGATTGGCATTGTGTTGAATCTATATATGACTTTTGGTAGGATGGTCATTTTCACAATATTAATTCTTCCTATCCATGAAATGGGAGTTTTTTCCATCTTCTGATGTCTTCCTCAATTTCTTTAAAGATTTAAAAATTTCACCGTAGAGCTCTTTAATGTCTTTGGTGAGGTTTATTCCGAGATTTTTTTTTTCTTTTGTTTTTTGCAGCTATTGTGAATGGGAATGTTTCCATGTGCTCTTTCTCCGATTGCTTATTATTGTTATATAAAAAGCCTATAGACTTTTTTAGGTTAATTTTGTAACCTGCCACTTCACTAAACATGTTAATAATTTCTAGGAGTTTTCTTGTGGAATTTTTGGCATCTCTTAAGTATAGTATCATACCTGCAAAAAGGGATAATTTGACCTCTTCTTTTCAATTACTCCTTTAATTTCCTTCTCTTGTCTTATTGCTCTTGCAAGAGTTTCAAGTACTATGTTAAAGAGAAGTGGGGATAGTGGACAGCCTTGTCTGGTTCTTGATTTCAATGGGAATGCTTCCAGGTTTTCTCCATTTAGAATGATGTTGGTTGTGGGTTTGTTGTATATGGTCTAATTATGTTGAGGTATGTTCCCTACAGTCCAATTCCATCTAGGACTTTGTACATAAATGCATTTTGACTTTTGTTGAAGGCCTTCTCTGTATCTATTGAGATGACCATGTGGTTCTTGGCTTTGAGCCCATTTATATGATTTATGATATTTATTGACTTATGTATATTGGACCATCCCTGCATCTCTGGGATAAAGCCGACTTGATCATAATGGATGATCTTTTTGATGTGTGTGTTGGGAGCTGTTAGTCTGTTATGTACATTGAGCTGTGGCAGGCTTGTTTACTGAGTTTGTGTTATGCACACCAGTACCTAATCTGCCTAATCAGGAGGAATGTGTTTATATGGAGAACCTCACAATACCTGACCTGGAGGCAATAGTGGTAAACAAAAAGATCAAAGAAGCCTTTGAAGTATTTGACCGCTCCTTTTCCCTCAAATACAGGTTGGAAAAACAGCTGTTGATACGAATTGAGTCTTCTGTATAAAAAGGCAGACCTGAAATAAAGCGGGCCTGCAGGCACTACTGTTAGCGCTCCCAAGCATCTTTTCTGTCTCTTGTTTTTTCTTTCAATCCTCACTCCCCCTTTCAGGTACTGTCCATCTTGGCCGGCTGGCACTGGCATGTGTGTCTGTATGCGGTTTGCAAGTATCTTGTTGAGAATTTTTGCATCTATGTTCATTAAGGGTATGGGTCTATAGTTTTCTTTTTTG
>NW_008343959.1:2122671-2134953 GCF_000622305.1 Nannospalax galili
TTCTTTGCATTGTTTTCTTTCTTTCAACTCCATTAATTTCTGCCCTGATTTTTGTTATTTCTTCTTGTCTGCAGGGTTTGGGTTTTGTTTGCTGTTGCTTTTCCAAGTGTGTTCAGTTGCAGTGTTAAGTCATTTATTTGTGTTCTTTCCAATTTTTTGATGTAGGCAATTAGAGCTATAAAATTCCCTCTAAGGACCATTTTTAGAGTGTCCCAGAGGTTTAGTTCTGTTGTATAGTCCTTTTCATAATTCCAGGAATACTTTTATTTCTTTTTTAATTTCTCTTTCGACCCATTCATCCTTCAGGTGTGTGTTGTTTAATATCCATGTGTTCAAGTGCTGATTAGGGTTTCTTCGGGTGTTGATTGTAAGCTTTATTGCATTGTGGTCTGATAGAATTCATAGAATCATTTCAATCTTGTATTTGTTGAGGTTTGCTTTGTGCCCCAGTGAATGGTCAATTTTGGAGAAGTTTCCATGGGGTGCTGAGTAGAAAGTACATCCTTTGATGCTTGGGTGGAATACTCCCTAGATGTCTGTTAAGTCCATTTGATATATGGTATTGTTTAATTCAGACGTCTCTCTGTTAACACTCTGCCCTGTTGACCTATCTAATGGAGACAGTGGGGTATTGAAGTCCCCTACTATTAATGAGTTGGGGTTAATCTGGATCTTAAAGTCCTGTATTATTGTTTTTATGAAGTTGGGTGCACCAGAGTTTAATGAATATATGTTCATGTATTGTTCCTTTGATCAAAATGAAGTGGCCCTCAGTCTTTTCTGATTACTTTTAGTTTAAAGCCTATTTTTCAGATATTAGAATTGCTACAAATACTTTTTTCTTAGTGCCATTTGCTTGGTATATTTTTTTCCATCCTTTCACTTTGACATAGTGTCTTTCCTTGAAAGTGAGATGAGTTTCTTGCGGACAACAAAAAGATGAGTTTTGTTTCTTAATCCATTCATAAACTCTGTGTTTTGGCCTGGGGAGCTCAGTCCGTTAATATTTAAAGTTATTAATGAAACATGAGTACTGAAGCCTGTCATTTCTATTTCTGTTTACATTCATCATATAGCTGTACTTTTCACAGTTAGACCTTCATTGGATTTCTTTCCACAGTCCCTTGGGTATAGTCATTCCTTTCTTCAGCTCTTTTTATTGCTTCCAGTACTCTCTGAAGGACTGGTTTTGTGGACGTGAATTCCTTCAGCCTATTTATGTCACGGAAGATTTTTCTTTCCCCTTTGACTATGATAGACATTTTGACTGGGTATATTAATCTAGGTTGGCTTCTGTGGTCGTTTAAAACTGGGACTACTTTGTTCCATGCTCTTCTGGCTTTCATAGTTCACACTGAAAAGACAGCTGTAATCCTAATGGGTTTTCCTTTATATGTGACTTTTTTCTCCTTTGCAGATTTCAGAATTGTCTCTTTGTTTTGTACCTGTAGTGTTTTTACTATGATGTGCCATGGAGAGTTTTTTTTTCTGGTCCTGTCTTTTTGGTGTTCTATATGCTTCTTGTATTTGTATGGGCATGTCTTTCTTTAATTTTGGGAAATTTTCTTCCAC
Source organism: Nannospalax galili (assembly GCF_000622305.1). NCBI lineage: Eukaryota > Metazoa > Chordata > Mammalia > Rodentia > Spalacidae > Nannospalax > Nannospalax galili. Next base: position 2,124,244 of record NW_008343959.1, read on the forward strand.
AATTCTGTTGAAGATCTGGTCCATGCCATTATCTTGGGATTCTTCTCCTTCCTGTATGCCTATGATTTGTAAGTTTGGTCTTTTTATGGTGTCACACAATTCCTGCACATTCCATTCTTGTGATTTCTTAAATTCCTCATAATCTTTTCTTGAGTGGTCTAGTTCATCCACTTTATCTTCCAGTCTTGATGTTCTGTTTTCCATTTTGTTCATCCTATTGGTGAGGCTTTTTCCTGTTGTTTCTAATTGGCTTACTGAGTGTTTCACTTCCTTCTTCATTTTAGCCTGAGTATTCTTCAATATTTTTCACTCTTTTCTGAATCCATTCTGAAGTTTATCTCTATCCTCATTCAGTTCTTTGATTTCTTTTTTTGAGTATTTTTTAAATTCACTGAATTCTTTTATCATGTTATAATTGTTCTTTTGGTCCCATGTCCTGCATTATCTCTGGTGAGTTGTCATCGTACTCCTCCAGAGGACTATTGGTATTTGGTGGGGATATGTTATTTTGGTTTTTCATAATATTATTTTTTTCTCTATGATTTTGACATGTGAATTTCTTTTGTAGTTCCTGATTCTTGTGTGAGACTCAGGCCTTCAAGTTTAGGTCTACTTCTTTTTGTGAACTTTATGTGTCTTTGTGGTTTACTTTTAGGGCATGAAAGGCTTCCAGTTCTCTCTTTTGATTTTATATTGGAGCAGCTGGATAGCTTTTTCTTCAGGAGTTCCCACAGAGGCCCAATTTCGATGAGGGTCAGATGTTTTCAGGCTTTCTCCTAAGGCCTGAATCCCTCCAGGAACAATTTTGGCCTCAGGAATTTGGGGGTTGGACTTACCTGGGAGCCTGGCCCAGGAAAGATGCTGGTCTAGGGCAGCTAGTGACCATGCCACCCAGAGATGCAAAGGCACCTGGGGTGGGAAGAAGCCCCAAGGACTCCTGGGGATTGCACTGAGGAGCTGGGTTGGTCTGGATGTAAAGGATCAGGAAGAGGAAATGTCTGCCCCAGTGTCCCAGAAAGAGGCTGGTGGGTGGTACCGGCCCAGGGAAGCAGAGGGAGGTTAGGGTGGGGCCAGGCCCAGAAGCAGTACTCCTGGGGCCCAGAGAAGGCAGTAAGTTGGTCTGGATGAAAAGTATCAGGAAGCAGTACTGGTTCCCCAAGTGTCTGGGGCCTCAAGACAAGGAATGGGGCAGGACCCAAACTAGGAGGAGAGACTGGTGGGGAAGTAGGTAGGGTGAATGAGGCTGGGGTAGTCAAGGCACCCAGGGCTGATGGACTTACCCAGGAGAGAGGCCTCCGGGTAGGAGAGAGGCCTGCAGAGGTTCCTTCTTTGATTTTTTTTTAAAAGGTCTGTAACTGAAATTCAGCTTCAGGTTTCGTGGATGTCCAGACCATGAGGTTTTGTTGCCTTGAGTTGCTGAAGAGGGAGCATGGAGCAATAGTTTGACTAGTAAAGGAAAAAAGAAAATATAAAACTCCATTTTATTTGTTGGGGAATGAGTATAGTATTTAATACACAAATAGTAAATACCATTCTGGTATAATATTCTGTGGTACATTATGAGAGTGTGTGGCTATATAATTATCTGGGTCTCCTAGAAAATCAATGGAAACAGTAGTATAACAGGTAAAGTGAGATGCCTATATAGGAAACCTAGATTATCATTGATTATGTAATAAGGTGAAGAGGAATTTTTGCGGATATTGAGTTTATTCCTGTTGGATTATTTCATCATTTTAATGTAGAAATGATATATGAATAATTACTTGATCTCTAATAATGTCAAGAATGTTAAAGTGGATTACAATGATTCAAGCTAAATTATCTACCAATGGAGAACTCCCTTCACATTCAATCTACTAAAGTTGTACCAATATTTGGAGTATCAGATAAAACTTTAGTAATAATGGTTTCTCCAAAAGGTATTTATCTTCATGGTAAGGCATAGTCTTTAGACACTGTTATTACTACTGCAAATAGTGAAATAACTCTAATGTTTCAAGTTTCTAGGAATGTACATTATAGGCCTCATGTTACATAAAGAAATAAGTATGAAAAAAATTTCTATAAGCAAGTATCGGATGAGTTTACATCTCAGCTGATATGACTGATAGATTAAAATGCAATTTCTGTGTCAGATGCATTATCAAGGAAAAGATATATAGTAATTTTTTGTCAGACTTCAGTCAATAACTGAAATATCATCATGTTGAGATGTTGACTAGAGTGGGTAATAAATGAATGCTTAATGGGTCTTAATAACAGGATAAGGCTTATTTTATCAGTCACTAATGTCTCTGTACTTGAATAATGATGCTTACCCATGTCATTGATAAGCATTCAATTTCATCTCAAAACAATGACATTATTAATTGGTTATTATTACTCAGTTGGGTTTTAAATAGTGTTCTTCTAAATATTCACTGGCTTACAGGAAATTACAGTTAGCTATATTGGTGTTCCTGGATGTAGATTTGGATTAGGATTTGGTGTATCTTTTTAGGACTAATACTACTTCAAACTTACTTAGTAGGCATATAACTGGAAGAATATTATATTGCAGCAATATCAAAAAAAGAGAACCTGAAGTGAGTTCATACTTCCAATTGTAATTAAATTTAAAATATAATTAACTACAGCTATATGGTTAACATATTATAATGGGGTAGAAACTGATGCTGAATGTACTAATAGAGAAACTGAGTGGTCAATTAAAGTGAAAACGGTGGTCTTTTATGGGAGTTGAATGACAATAGTGTTGGTGGACATTTGTTAGTATTTTTATTGCAATTAAGATGACTAGAAGAAATGAAGAGTTATGATTAAAGGCCAAAGTAATACGATTATGAAAAGAATTGTAATTTGACCTTTCCCTTTGGTATGAAATATTTTTTGAGCATATATTTCACTATCTGAGCTATATTTCGATGACTATTTTTCTTTGAATAAAATTAGATCCACAAAGATTTGAGGCATATTTTAATAGATAGCTAGATGTTTTTCATTGGTGGGGATCAATACATTATAGCTGGAAAAAATTCTAAAAGATTAGAGAAGCTGTGGAAACATGACAATTATGGAGTTACTTACTCCAAGGTTATTATATTGAGTTCTATAGCAAAAGCAAAGCTTAGAGTGATAATAACATGAGAGAGCAGTTAATTTAAGATGTAGAGGCACAGTTATTTGTTGAATGTTCATGGCGGCAGTAATGCTGTTTGATAGGAAAACCTGTGACACTGATGCCAGTGGCAAGGCATCTAATTTAATTGAATGGACAATGTTTCCACTGTATTAGCTAAGTGAAGAAATTTTGCTTATGCTATACGGAGGAAGATGATACATGCCTTATATCCAGCTGTTACAGAGAAGTATCAGTTACTATGATTAGGAAGACTCAGACATTGGTGCATGATGTGTCTGGACTAGATGACAGGTTCTTTGAATAAAATCCTGTTAGAAGTGATATGCCAAGAAGTGCTAATCTTTCATTTATTTTTCTTATGTGTATGAGTGTTTTGCCTTCATATGTGTAAGTGCACTCATATACACAATACTTGCTGAAGCCAGGAGAAGGCATCAGATTCCCTGGAACTGTAGTTGAAGATGGTTGTTGCCTGCCATGTGGGTGCTGGGAATCAAATCAGCGTCTTCTGTAAGACGAGGCAGTGCTTTTAACTGCTGAGACATCTCTTCAGCTGCATCTTTCCATTGTTGATAAAGAAGTACTAAATGGCATAACATAAGTTAAACTATCTATTATTCAAATACCTTGTACTTCATTCGGATTGTTGTGATCCTGAGTATATGAGTAATATGGCTCTAAAGAAAGCATACACACTGAAAATGAAGAAAGGAGAGGTAAGGTTAGGCCATAAAATGTTATTAGATAACTTGCCTAGGTAGAAAAATAGTACAATTTTTAGAGCAGTTTTTTTTTTTTTCTGAGGCAGAGATAGTGATAAATAACATCCTTAAAGCACCTCAATGCAATTGAGGGATTGAATGATTGGGTTATTGTAGTAGGACTGGGAGCACATTAATAGGAAATCCCTGTGATAACCGGGGTGAAGTAGGGCTAACAGAAAAGCTGGATGAATGAACATTAGGAGTGGGGCCCAAATCCAGGTGTTGTTGCTTTTAGCCATTTATTTATGTTTTCTCTGACTTTTTAATGCAGTCATGTAGACCTATAAGTTTCTCTCTGAGAACTGCGTTTAGTATGTCCCCAAGGTTTTGGTGTATTGATCATTTATTTTCATTTTGTTCCATAAAACATTCTTTCCTTCTGTCTTTTAAAAAAATTCTTTTCTTACTTTTAGAATTTTTTAACTGCAGTTTATTATTTAAACTTAATTTTTAAATTATTTTCATAATTTTGTACATGAACACTGTATTTCCACAATTTTCATCCTTCCCACTCTTCTTCCAACTCCATTCATGTATCCCACACTCTGTCTCAATTTCCTGACATTTCCATTAATATTGTTTATACATATATATATATTTGACTTATTTCTTGCTTTCTTCCATCAGTTTATCATTCAGCAGTGTACTGTTGAATCTCCAGCAGAATTTTTTTCCTGTAGATTTAAAACTTTATTGCATTGTGGTGAGATAAAATACATAGATATTTCAATTTTTCTATATTTGTAAAGATTTGTTTACTGTCCCAGTATGTGGCCAACTTCCATGGTCTGCTGAGTAGAAGAGTTAATAATGTTCAGAAAGCTTAAATGATCATTCATTATAAACATTTGTTGACATTATCATGAATTAAATTGTGTATTAGATCACACTGTTAATAAAACAAAATCAACGCTTCCTGTATAAAATGCCTCATAGACTGCTGTACTAAAACCTGTTCAGCTATCTCATTACCCAATCAAAAAAAAAAATGATTCCTGTACACTCTCATCCATTAAAAAAAATTGAATCAGGTTGTTAGTGTTGAATAAGACCAGCATAGCAATGAGGAGTATAAGTAAATATTTATTTATGTCTGACATTTGCACCTGAATGTGTGTGTGTCCCTGTATATTTTTTTCTATAATTGATCATGTGATGAAAAGCCCTACAAATATAAATCTAATTTAGTAGTCAAATTCAAAGGGAAAATTTACATTAAGAATTTTTATTCAGTGATAGTTAGAAAAAATATATACATGTCAGGAACTACTAAATATCATTATGATGATTATAGTTCAGATCATAGCTCATTAGATTGAAGAGATTTCATAAAAGGGAAGATGGTACTTTTATGCAAATGGGTAAAATAGATTATGATAGGAAATGATAGGATTGTAAGTGCTATTATGACAATAGATTACATAAGCTCTCTGAGATATACTTGGTGTTGCAACATTTTCTTTTGGCTCCAATGACCTATTGATAACTGTTATCTTCAAAAGGGTAGCTAAGCCTTATTTTTATATGTGATTGTATAAATTACCAGCTTGTACATAATTCTTGGAGATTAAGCCATATTAGTTTTCTATTACTAGATTCATACCTAATGATTCATTTACACAATTTACAAAATAGAAAGCCTGTAACAACTTTAGAGTTAAAGACAGCAGGATTCATGGGGTTATAAGGTAGATTCTTCATAAAGTGATAGATCAGTGTTATTCATGTAGTATGAAAGTTTTTCATGTTCTGTGGTGATTAGTATATAAGGAGTGAAATACAGTGGTGATTAGTTTATAAGGAGTGAAATATAGCGGTGATAAGGCCTCATAAGAATAGTCAGACAAATTACTCTCTAAGCCTGACTATATATGCAAACGCACACACACACACACACACACACACACACACACACACATTATATGAATGAGTACCTTAAATTGAGCAGGGGTCAGTGAGAGGTGGGGATGGGGAGGGGATCAAACTACCATCAAATTACATGAAAGTAGCATAAGTCAATAAAAAATCAAAAAGGATAGCATCAATAAAATCACCATAAAATCTCAAGCAATTCGATAATTTTATTTGCAGTGACTGAAAGAGCTAATTTTTAAAGGCTGGATAGGATATTCATTGTAATAATGTTAAGTAGATTTCATAATGTCTGGATAAATTATTATTGGACTACATATTCTTTTATAACTTTAATTAGGCAAAATAGTACTGAGGAGGTAAGGTTATATGCTATTAAAGACATAGGTTATATATAACTTTATGGTATTGAAAAGAATTTCATATATATATATATTCTCCCTGAATAAATAACTTAAAACAATGGGCCAATTTGATTTTAACATCTAATTATATTCACAATGAAACACAAAATTATAAGTGCAATGTTTAAGAGACTGAAAACAGATTTGTTTGTTGTGTTAATGTAACATCTATCATTGTTCTAAAGAAAGTTAATTCGGGGTCCTGTGAGTTTGGTATCATTTCACTGACATTAGCTTATTGGTAGATTTGCCATTACTCTTGTAACACTGCCCTTTCTAGTGACAGGTGGAGAATGAACTCATGGCTGCACAAGTTGCTAAAAATAAGTGGTGGATGAGTTGCCTTTTTTTTTTTTTTTTTTTTTTTTAGCAGATGCTGGGTACCCAGCTGTGTCCTTAAGTCCACACTGTGGTTGACACCACAGCCTGGCATTTTGCAAATGAAGAAACTTTGAGGGACTCTGCCTTCCCAGCCCCATTGCAGATGACCAGAGGAGAGGAGGTGCAGAATCAGGTCAGTCGGCCGGAGGAGGGATGGGTCATCTTAGAGACATCCCAGGACACTTCGGATCCCTCCTGGCACTGGGAAGTGATCTTTCCCTGGCTGCATCCAGAAGCCACTGTTGGAGTAGAGAGTTTCGGCCAATATCTGGGACACCTTGAGGGACCTTCTCTCCAGGTTAATGCCCAGGATCCATCAGCTTAACCAGGTCTTGACCAGAGAACTTGAAATAGGCGTTTGTTGAGAGGAAGCTCAGTTCATAGCAGGCGATTGTTTGTCCCTTCAAAGAAGAGACAGGTCAGTAAAATTAATTGCTCCTGTCTTGGCTGTTCTGGACAGCGACAGGCTCAGCCAGAGAACTTCGGCCGGCCCTGGGTCTTGCAGTCCCCACACTTTGGTTCAATGTGTCTCATCCCCCTAAACAGGTAACAACTGTTTCCTAAGGAAATTTTCTTGTGAGAAACCCAGAAAACTCCCATGATTCATTCCATAGACTGCCTTTCTGTCTGCTGTGCTCCCTGCCTGGCTACCTCCCCCAGCACTCCTGAGCCGGGTCATATATCGAGTTCTCGGTTTTTGGTTTTGTTTGTTTAATTTGTTTGTTTGTTTGTTTCATTGACTTTTTTTTTTTTTTTTTTTTTTTTTTTTTTTTAAAAAAAAAAAAAAAAAAAAAGGTAGTACTCAAGGAACATTGTAGAAAGGACAGAGAGGAAAGACTGCAAAGTCCAGAAGTTAGGGAGAGGGCCTACGGATGCCAGCAAAACACAGCCATTACAATCAGGAACATGAACAGCTGTGAATGTCTAAACTGGTTCTGCTTAAGCAAGTGCCTGTCAATGTCCATTATGAAGGAGGTGGGTCTCAGAGGTCCCACTCTTCACAACTAAATGATTTCCTACTGTTAGATTCAAGAAACAGGGAGTGTTTGCCTTCATCTGTGCACCCACTAGTGATCTTATCAGGCTCCAATGGATAGTTCCAATCTGATGTTCACGTGTATGGCCCTGGATAAACTAAAGGAGTCACAGAACAAAACCAAAAGTCATGAATGAGAAAATGATAAAAAGGAGCTGATCAGGATGAGAGATAAGAGATGGTATGGGAAAATAGTAATCAGAATACATTATAAATAATTAAATATATGTTTATATATGAAATTGTCTAATAGTTAATAAATCAAAACTTAAGGGTCTGGTGGAAGATGACCCAATGGGTAAAGGTGCTTGCCAACAAGACTGATGGTCTAAGGTTCAGTTTCTAAAACCACATTGTAGAATGAGAGAATCAGCTCCTGCAAGTTGTTTTGTGACCTCCACATGAATACCATGGAGAGTATTCAGCTATCCCACAAAATATATAAATGTAATTTTTTAAAAAATTGAAATAGCTGGAACAAAGATTTATATTTTCTTGTTAAAAAATAGGTATATGTTAGATGTATCTGTACCGCTCAGACATGCAGTTAATGTACATTGTCAAATGTAAAATGCCAAAATCTACATTTTTTCTATTGAGATCATTATTGTTGTAATGTTGATGGATAAAATAACTTTTAGCACTGATGTCTGTGCCAGCTCTCATATGAGAAGTTGAACATGGGAAAAGAATGTCTTTGTTTAAATTATGTAGTCACTTTTTAACAAGTGAATTAACATCATTTATCTTAATTTATTGAAAACGTGAGATTTTTGTTGTGTTTAAAAAGCATCAAAGAAGCTTCTTTTTCAAGAGAAAGAGATAATTACAGAGTTCCACAATCGTCACACACAGGATTGTCTGTGAACTGCCCAAGTCTAAATAGCACATCTAGGATGCAACCTCTGTACCTAAGGTTCACAGAATATAGAACAAGGGGTGAGGAGAACACTGATACATCTTTCAGTTCTCATCAGTAAAGCTCCCTCACTCAACATAGGGCCAGGAATGCAAATGGTCACAAATGGCCAAAAAGCAGAGAATAAGAGTCTGCAGTGTGTGGGTCCTTGAACAGCTCCTATATTAAAATCCACCCACCCAGGGCTCAGGGACCATTGCAGAAGATGGGACAGAAAGATTATAAGAGCCAGGGAGGAGGTTCAGGACAATATGAAAATAGAGTCCTACAGGCTCCTGGGAACCTTTGCATACAAATCTACAGCATGCACAAGACCCATGGGAACTTAAGCAAACAAAAGCCCAGCACAGAACTCTAGAAATGAACAGCAGGCCCCAATCTTAGCTGAAGAATTATTGGCAGATGATTACTGCTAGGTGAGGAGCAGCTGATCTTCTTAAAGGGAGGGACTATAGATAAATTAATAAACTAATTCATGTTAATAAAATGAATATATCACAATAAATATGATATGAAATGGCAAAGATTTGACAGTATCAAACTTTCTTACTGAACCAGTGTGCCCATGCTGTGCAAAAATTGACTGTTCTATCTAGGTTGTCCCAATTATCGAAACATTTGATTCATGTTTGACAATCTCTGAGAATGAGAAAATTATTTTCAATCTAAACTGAGTAACAATAAAAGGAAATACACAGTCACCTTTTACAATTTTCTTGTCCTTAAAAATAGTTTGTCCTGTACTAATTAACATGACTTATATTTGCATGCTTCCTCCTCAAATATAATACATTTTTAAATTTGTTGATTTTTTTTTTGTGCGTGTGTATATCACAAAGAACATACCAAACCATCATATTCACCTATACACTCACTTTCCAGATGGCACCGTGCCATCTCCTCCTTCACCCTACTAGAGCCCTTATACTCTGATATCCCTGCTACTGTCTGCTGTGTTGTTGGCACCCCCAGCCATTCCCGACTACTTGCCCTTCTGGTGAATCTAGTCAGCCTGTCTGGAAGTCTTTGTTTTAGGAGGGTCAGCTGTTCCTCATCTAGCAGCAATCAGTTGTCAATATTCCTTTGGATAAGATTGGGGTCTGTTGTTCATTTTCCCAATTCTATGCTGGGTTACTATCTAGGAGTCTCTTGGACCACCCTGACCAACAACTCAAAGGACGGCATCTCCTGTCTGCCACTGTTTCTTGTTATGTAGCCTTTAGCTATACATATGGACTCTTAATTATATTGACCCTTTAGTCTTTGGTTATACTTTCCTTTTGGGTGTTTAAGACCCTACAGTTGGCCCAGATAAAGTAATTTTTTTCCCACTTTTAAGGCCCTTTGATGATCTGTTCCTCAGGGGCCACATTGGTTCCTTTCTTTTACCAGTTCCATCTATGTGAAGATAAGTCAAAGGTCCTGCTTGACCATGGCTGGCTCTGCTTCGAAGCATGGAGGAAATGATTCCTCTGTGCTGACCCTCCTCTTTGTAGACTGGACACTGGTTCAAGTCCATCTGGTGGGGGATCCTTGGCCTTCTTGATCAAGAGGACAGGTGACCCACCACCATTATAGGACATTTTGGTAGATGCTCATAGTCCCCTGGAACTAGTTGACCTAGGAGGGCAAGGAGCAAAATGTGTCCTTTATGTCCCTCTGACCAAATTATTATAGACCTCAAAGTATGTCTGTTAAACACGCAAGAAGGTTATTTCCACCAATCTGGTATTTTTAGTTATTGTGTGTCATGTAGATAAATCTTGGGCAAAGACCAATTGTTCTCAGATAAACCTTACCTAGACATATATTTCTTGGTCTGCTATGTATAATTTGTCAGTAGGTTGTAGGAGTAATATGGGTCTCTCTGGTTTTCAAAACTAGCTAGGCATTATTTATCTCTCTCATTGTCTCACCCCTCCACCATAGTAGTCCCACTTAAGGTGTCCCCATTTCCCCCCTTTCTCCCTTAATAATACCCTTCTCCTGTGTCCTCCCTCTCTTGAGCTCCTTCTTTCCCATTTTTGCACTGAAAATTTTTAAGCTTGGGCAGGTGCTATCCATGCATTGATTTCTAGAATCCCTGGAAATAAATTAAGGATAGGGAGTATCAAAACCCCCACTATTTATACAAATGTGGTACACTTACATACATGTGAGGACAATATTCATATTCATAAATATAAAAT
>NW_008343959.1:2135474-2164261 GCF_000622305.1 Nannospalax galili
AAAAAAAATAGTTTTAAAAATTGAGAATCTTAAATGTTAAAGCTGTAGTGAAATGCTTCTTCTAATCATGTAGCTATTAAAAATTAAAAAAAATAATGGTCATAAAAAAATATTTTGTCCTGATGAGTAAGTGCTTCCTGTGATGTTCTCACTTACTTGGTACCAGGGGGTAAGCTCTACAACAAGAAATTTGTTTCAGCTTCATGGTAGGAATTAAGAGAGTAATCATTGAAATCTGGAATTGTCTTCCCCTTGGGGATGAAGAGGCCAGGCAGTGCAAAGTCTTTTGTACTTTGTCGTCTCTGATAATTTTAAGAATCTGACTGTGTTATATTACAAATTTCACCTGATGGCACAGTACTGAGGTGACATATGGCCAAAGCATATGCCGAGCTACAAGTTGACCTTGAACCGAAAGTCTACAGTAATGATGAACACTGTTAGCATTCCCAGAGGTAGTAAGAAATTTGACTAAAATTGCATCTATTTATTATTCATAGAGGATAATCATGGATTTTTTTCTATATACATGTTTTTCACAACAAAGCTTAAATGATTTATGTAGTTCACATTAAGTAATTAATCCTTGTGAAAAAAAGTTAATCTTCACATTTAATTACATGTATATAGCTTAGTTCTCTAGTATTCAGAATATTTCTCCAACAATAATATATTAATAATGCTTATAGTCTCATCATGTTCATTTCTATCAACTTATAATTTATTTAATACAAGACAATATCAATATTATTAAACTCATAAGAGCTCTTATCTTAGCTAATTGCTGTAAAACAGGCTTTTAGCAAATGTACTCATATAGTCAAATAGTAGTAATTAGAAAAATGTTTAATTTGATTATTATAATAGAATATTATTTGCACTCTTAGATCTTAAATAAAAATAACAGATTTCACTAAATATAATTTCATCCAAGTGATTTTTTATTTTTTGCATCTAATTTATAAGATATATCTTACATTTATTTATCATTCATATAAGCCTCAGCTGTGGCTATATATATATATAAAATCACAGAGAATTTTTGCATCTGTCATAGGCTTGATACATGATACAGATAATGGAATCTGTCACATTATCTATTGTCCTAGGTTCTTGAAGTCATTAATTATCACTACTTTCTATTTTTTAAAAATTTTATATTACTTCTGATATGTTTGTTTAGTGTGTGTGTGTGTGTGTGCATGCATGTGTGTGCATGCATGTGTGTGCCACATTTGTGTAATTCAGAAGAGAACTTGCAGAGGATGGCTCTCTCCCACCTCGCACTTTCTGAGGTTTGAATTCAGGCTATCAGACTTGGGGGCAAGTGCCTTTGCCAACTGAGTCACCTCACCAGTGTGGTAGATGCTCTTAACAGATGTTTATATCACTGCTACTGTTTATTTGATATATATTTCCCTCCTGTAGAAATCATGTAATTCAATTTATTTTTCTTGACTTCTAAATCAAATTAGTCATTTAAAACATTATTTCTCATTGTCTTGTGGGTTGACAGGATTAACTATGATTCTTGCTTAGTATCACTCATGTAACATGTTAAGGGAATTTCAGACTTCCTAGCTCATTAAAACAGATTTCTTTCCATGGCATATAGATATATAGCATATATATATACATATTTAAATGTAATAACCAATTACTTGGCACACAGAAGTACCAGGATACTCGCTTCAATCAAAATGCTGCTGTTGACCTTCCTTTTCATATCAGTTTCAGCTCTCATTTATGTGCTGTGAGAGGTGGTTAGTTATTTGGCATACGCAGTATGACTGGAAAAATGTTTTCCCATTGAATAGTCTCATTAAATTTTCAGAAATTAATTGAATGTGCAAGTTTTCAGATGTATTTCACACATTTCTTCCCTACTTGTTCTGTTCATATCTACTATCCGCATATTCAGTGTTCTAGTTATAACGTGATGAGAGGATATTCTTCTCTGGTCTGTCTGTTTGGTTTCTCAAAAGGCTGGACTGGAATCTGTTTTCCAAACTGGATTTTTTTTTTTCTATGTATCTTTAAAATTCTTTCTATACCTTTAAAACTGGAATTGATTCCTTCTTCTATGCCTATGATGTGCAGATTCGGTCTTTTAGGATTATGGCATGTGTCTTTGAATGCTCTCAGATACTTTCTTTTTTGAATTTTTTGTTTTTAAACGTTTTAATTTTATGTGTATGCATGTGTTGCCTGCATGCAGGTCAGTGCACCCATGTTGTGCAACGTCCTCAGAGGTCAGAAGAGGCTGTCGGATCCCCTGGGACTGGAGTTATGGACAGTTGTTAGCTGCCATGTGGGTTCTGGGATTCAAACCCAGGTCTTCTGCAAGAACAACCAGTGTCCTTAACCACTGAACCATCTCTCCACTGAACCATCTCTCCAGCCCTTCAGATACTTCCTTATTCTTTTTTCTTTCTCTTTTATTGCTCCAGTTCCTCTACCATATCTTCAAGGTCATGCATACTTTCTGTCTCCTTAATCCATTCTATTGGTGAGACATTTGACACAGGCAGATTTTTTTTCTTTTTAGGTATATTTTTATTGAGTTTTTATGCATTTCATACAATAGATCTTAATGATAGGTAGACTCCTTCCCCCATCAACACTACCCCATACCCCCCACCACCACATACACACCAGATTTCAGTCATTCTGTCATATATGTTAAGGTCTACTGAGTTGAACATTTGTACCCAGATATCCCTCTGTCCAAGTTCATCCCCTGGGGACTAGACAGCCTATCTAGAGTCACTCCCTTAAAGATCTACTTTCCCTCACCCAGCATTAATCAGCTGTCAATAGTTCCTCAGCTAAGGTTGGGATCTGATGTCTGTTTCCTCAGTTTTATGCTGTTTTTTATTTTTTCTTTCTGATTGATACAGCATAGGTCTTGTGCATCCTGTCACCATCGGTGCAAGCTAATATGAGCAAGTTTTCAGAGACCTGAAAACTTCTGTTTCTTAATGTTCATGCACTGACCCTGACTCTTACAATCTTTCTGCCCCATCTTCTACAATGGTCCTTAAGCTATAAGTAGGTGAGGTTTAATATAGGAGTCTTAACCAGAGACACACACTCTGCAGTCTTGTTTTCGTATATCTTGTACAGCTGTGGCCTGTGTGCAACACAGTCTGTTATATAAGGAAGCTTTTCCAGTGAGAGTTGAGGCATGTATTAGTCTTCCCTCTATCCCTTGTTCCACTATGTTCCATGAACCGTAGATGTAGAGGTTCTACTCTACATATGTCACTTAGGGCTGGGCCTCTCTCAGACATATATTCTCTGCGTGGAGCCAATTCAGAAACTCTGTAATAGTCTCCATCTGTTGCAAAAAAGAAACTTCTTTGATGAGTCATGTATGATATACTTACTATTAATATGATGATTCATATTTACATACAGTAAGAAATTTAATGGGGCTAGAGAGATGGCTCACGGCTTAAGAACACAGGTTGCTCTTGCAGAGGTCCCAAGTTCAATTCCCAGCATCCACATGATAGCTGACAGCTGTCTAGAATCAAGGTCCAGGGGAATGCTACACCCTCTTCTGACTCTGCAGGCATTGCACAATGCATATGTAGACAATATACTCGTACTCATAAATAAAAATAATAAATAAAATAAAAAATTCATTTATCTAGAGATATGACAGAGAGAGGTTTTCTCTAGGATCACTATGTTTTTAAATTTGCATTTTATTCTTATTTTGTGTGTGTGTGTTTCTTTGTGTGTTCACATGTGTGCACCATGTTACAAGTATGGATGTCAGAGGACAACCTTCAGAACTGGTTCTTTCCTCATAATATGTGTTCCTGTAGCTAGAACTCAGGTTGTTAGGGTTGGAAGCTAATGCCCTAAACAACTGAGCCATCTCTCCAGATTTCTATAGAGTTCTTTTTCTTGGTGCAGCATATTTTTCATTTCCAGAATTTTAGATTGTCTTTCCTTGAGTTTTTCAGGTTTTTCGTTTGTTGAATTTATCTTTCATAATTTCCTTTGCCTTCTGTATTTGATTCAATTATTTTGTTCTCAACCAGGAGCTTATTTTCTTATTTGATTTCTTTGAACATACGTATAATAACTCCTTAGAATTCTTTGTCTGGAATTTCATCCAACTCAATCTCAATAGGTGTCATTCCTATATGATTAGTGAGTTTTGGAGGAGTATTGTTGGCCGTGTGTGTGTGTGTGTGTGTGTGTGTGTGTGTGTGTGTGTGTGTGTGTGTTTGTGTGTTATGTTACTTCATTGAGATTTACAAATACAGTGTTAGTTCTTTGTTTGGTTTATGATTTTGTTGGCTCTATTCTTTCAGTTGATGTTTGTGGTGGAATTGAATATGTAGTTCAGAAAAATCATTCTTCAGTCCAGGAGAATATGGTGCCTGATTTAAACTCTATATTATTCCCTGAGTAAGATAAGAACAGTGAAAACAACCACAGCTGTATCATGTTACCACTGTGCAAAAGTCATGGCAGTCAATTAATAACAGTAGCCTCTTTGAGTTCAATAACTGTAGGAAGATAAACAACAAGGACAGTATGGACAATACTCAGACCTTAGGTTTTAGTGTTGGGTGCAAGAGACCCCATGTGGGGCTGTGTGCTGTAGAGGAGAGTGAGAATTTTGTTTTCTGCAGCCCCAGTTTCTTCTGGTTCGGGCATGTGGGGGAGGAGAAGTTGTTAGTATTTTCCTAGGAACTCCTTCAATCTCTGGACCTCTGTGGTCTCTTCTGGTCTCTTTTGGTCATGCAGATCAGAGGTATTTAAGGACCAGCATTTCCTTTGCATTTCCGTTGCTCTAATGGGCAGGGTTATTTGGTAGGCAGACAGGCAAGGTGGCTTCCAATCAGGCTTCTCTGCAGAGTGTTCACATCTACTGTCATCACAAGAACTGCATTCATTAGGAAGAGCATCTGGCAGTTATGTAATTTCATCAGGCACCATGAACATTCTTTCTCAAGTAGCTGTTTACCATTGTAAACTACTTATATGCCAAATACATTTTCAAACCTTTTTGTCAGTTTTTAGAGAAAATACTGAATTATATTTGTTTTGAAACTATGCATCCAGGTATCTAAGATCATTTTCTTGTCCTCCTTCTCTACTTTCATTCGATAACTACTCCTGATCCATTTTAATTTTTTCTTTTACTTTGTTATATGTTAAATAGTGTGGTACAGATTACAACAACATGATTCTTATACTTTTTATCAATAAATATAAATTATGGTACAATTCTAAACTTATAACATTATGAAGCCTATTAACCACCTCTAATAACATTTTTCTTTAGTATACATGGTATTTCTACTTGTATTATAGAATTTTAAATTTTGTTTTACTTTACATGGTGATGTTTTAAAATATAAAATTTGTATATTTTATGTATTTTATATATGACTACACTCACCATTTATATTGTCTTTAATAATTTATATGTAATGGAGTTATAATTTACTATAAATTGCCTTCAGTCATCTAAACTTCCTTTTTTCAAAATTTTATTTTATTTTTAAAAAATGAATTCTTTAAAATTTCATGCATTCACAAAATGTAATATAATGACATTCACCTCTCATTTGTCCCCTCAACCTCCCCTTGAATTCCCCCCAACATGTCCTTCATACTTTCATGTCTTTTTTTTTTATAACTCATTAAATCCAGTTACTGCAGTTAATATGTGCATGGATGTGGAGCCATTCCTTGGAGCATGAGCAGCCAACTAGCGGCCACACACCCAGACTTTCCTCCAGCAGCTATCAACTACTAATAGTTCCCCAGTTACTGATGGGGTCTCTTAAGCTCCTCACACATCTATGCAGGTATTTTTGCTGGCTCGAATATGCGCAGGTTTTTTGAATATTACCATAGCTACTGTGAGGTTATGAGCACTATAGCTATGTCGTGTCCAGAAGACAGCCTTTCGTAGTACTCTGACTTCCTTTGACTCCTACATCTCCCCACCTCCTCTTCTGTGATGTTTCTTAAGCATTGAGAGAAGTGGATGAGGGTTGATAAATATGTCCTTTTAGGGCTGAGCATTAGCAGTCACTTATTCTCAGCACTTTGTTCAGTAATGAGTCTTTGCATTAAGTACTGGTCACTGATGACCAAGGCTGAGAGTTTACCAAGTGAATGGATATAACCAATAATTTCCTGTGGAGCATGTTTCAAATCTAATCAGAAGCTGGTTGATTACTCCATAACAGTAATGCACTAGTGGCCCCATTTTGCCTGGCAGGTCAGTATTATAGCATTCAAGGTCCAGCACAGGGTAAGATAATTCATGTCTTTTCTCCCCAAGTATCCTTACATCACCTTCCAACATTATTTATGCTAACTGGCAGGGAAGAAGTTTACCATTTAGTTTGAGGTTAATTTCCTTATTTCCTGAAGTTGAAGTATAATTTTTTCAGTAATAGGATTATACCATGTTGTTATGGTGGCTAGTCAAGAGCAATGGCAATAGCCTTTTCTTCTGGATACCTCTGAGCCTTCCTGATTGGTAAGTCCTAGAAAGGTATCCCTTCCTTGGCATTATAGTTTTCACTTAACAGCACGTGTCTCCTGCGAGTTCCATTGTCCACACATGTAGAGTACTTTCATTAGAACTCCTTTCTTTTCAATTTATAATTTGAAAAAGTAGTGGGTTCCCATAAAGTTTTCTTTAAGCATCCTAGTTTTGGTTATCCCAACTAATAGCCATCTCTTCCATCCCCCTTCCCCAATCCTTATTCAAACTTTTAACCTCCAGTAGCCTCCCCTGTATTCTTTCATATCACATATGTTTCATTATCCCCTTCATTTAAAATTTAAATTAGATTGTAAGATAGTAAGTTTTCATATGTCTCCTTAACACATCCTGTTTTTTGATAAATCTTCTTACCTTCTAAACATATCATTTGACATAGACCTCATAATGGTAAATTTTATCAACATTGGTTAATCTAGAGTATTTCTTTATTTTTGTCAATTTCTAAAACATTTCAATGTTAATTGATTGCAACAATAATTTGTTAACATGTTGTGCTGGATAACTTTAGTGTCAACTTGACACATGGGTTGAGGGAGCCTCAGTTGGGGAATAGCCTCTATTGGACTGGCTTGTGGCCATGTCTGAGGGGCATCTTCTTGATGAGTGATGTGGGAGGACCCAGCCTATTGTGGGTGGTGCCACCCCTGGGCAGGAGGGCCTGTGTTGCATAAGAAAGCAGGCTGAGCAGGGGCCAGGGGAGCAAGCCAGTAAGCAGCATTCCTCCATGCTCTATGCTCCAGCTCCTGCCTCCAGGTTCTTGCCCTGAGTTCCTGCCTTGGGCTCCCAGATGAACTATGACCTGGGATATGTAAGTTAAATAAACCCTTTCCTCCCCAAGTTGGTAGTGGCCAGAGTATTTTGTCACAGTAATGAAGAGCAAACTAGGACAGAGAGTGGTACCATACAGTGGGATATTGCTGTGACAGACCTGACCTTGGTGTGTTTGGGAGGAAAGGGGCAGTGTTTGGAACTTTGGGCTGGAAAACCCATTGCATGCTCAGAGTTTGTTGCTGTGTAGGTTGGAACAGTTATGCTGAAAGAGTTGTAGACCATGGAGGCCTGGCTTGAGAAGCTTCAAAGGGAAGCAGAGACTATCAGGGCTGTTTGTGTGAGATTTGGGATTGAGAATGTGTGGGTTCTGGTCAGCTGGGGCTGAAGAATTAGCTGTGATTAAGAAGAGACGAGAACCTGAAGCAAAACCTTTGCTTTACTGGGACAATGGATGCTGGTAGGCTGGGGCTGAAAAATCAGTTGTAAGTAACAAGAGCCCACCATCACTGTGTTGAAGTCTTCTGGGAGGTAATTTCTCAAGGTCGGCACACAGAGGGGACCTGCACCTCTATTTCAAGCTGGAAGCAGGACTTGGTAATGTGTAAGAGTCTCCTGCATGGTTCTGGTGTTGAAAGCGTGAAGGGGTCATAGAGAGCAGCTGAGGCTTGGCACTCTGAGAGTCCAGGAAAGGCCAAAAGTGAAAGTGCAGCTTCAGTTGCAGCAAAGACCCCAGGATTGAAGCAGTCATGAAGAGAATCTGAGGCTTTGCATCCCAGAGGCAAGAAGAGGCCATTGGTGAAGGTGTAACTTCAGTTTCAGTGGAGACCCCAGGTTTTTGGAGATGCCAGGACCATGGGACGACCACAAAGGACAGCAGTAAGTGGAATGGAGCTGGCCTGGGTCTGCGAGACAAGCTGAGTGTGCTGTGGAGTGCAGAGTCAGAGAAGTGGAGCTGCCAGTACCCTTTGGAGCACAGAAGATCGTGAGTGAATCCCAGATGTCCAGCCTTGAGCTACTTTGCTGGACTTTGGTTTTGCTTAGGTGTGCCCTATTCTTCCCTTTGAAATAAGACAGTACTTGTTTTGGATTTTACAGAAGCACACAGTTAAGAGAAAGAGACTATGAGCTTTTAAGTGTTTGGATTTTTTAAGGACTGTGGTTGGCTTTTAAGATTGTACTGTCTTATGTTGTGATATTAACATCATATCTTGGGGACAGAAACTGTAAAGTTATGGTTTAATAGTGATATTTGTGTGTCAAGTTGACAAGGGGTCAATTGTGTTGGATAAATTTAGTGTCAACTTGACACATGGATTGAGGGAGCCTCAGCTGGGGAATTGCCTCTATTGGACTGGCCTGTGGCTGTGTCTGAGGGGCATCTTCTTGATTAGTGATGTGGAGGACCCAGCCTATTGTGGGTGGTGCCACCCCTGGGCAGGTGGGCCTGTGTTGATAAAGAAAGCAGGCTGAGCAGCGGCCAAGGGAGCAAGCCAGTAAGTAGCATTCCTCCATGGCCTGTGCTCCAGCTCCTGCCTCCAGTTTCCTGTCCTGAGTTCCTACCTTGGGCTCCCTGATGAACTGTGACCTGGGAGATGTAAGCTGAATAAACCCTTTCCTCCCCAAGTTGGTATTGGTCAGAGTATTTTGTCACAGCAATGAAGAACAAACTAGGACACATGTATTATATATACAAAGGACTTAATTATGATATTTTCATTCCTTTCCATCCAGTATTTTCATACTATTCATGACTTTCTTCTCCTTTTTTCATGCATCTGACCCCTTCCCTCTTTGTTCTTTTACAACTCTATTTCCCATTTTACTTCCGTGTTTTTATCTATACTCAACATATCACAAGATATGGTTTGTCTTGCTTTTTTCATATGTTTTTCATTCTATCCATTGTTTATTATTTCATGATGATTTACATGATCAAGATTTTTTTCTAATAGTAAAATTTAATTTTTATAGTTGAATTAAACTATTTTGTGCCTATACTCTATTATTTTATTTATTTGTTAATGAGCAACAGAGCTGATACAGAATCTGTGTAGTGTGACTATCGCAATAGATACCTTAGGAATTAATAAAGGTAAACATAGGAGCATTTCAATATCCAGGTATAGGTGGTAACTTTTGAAGAAGACTCCAATAGCTTAGGAAATGAAAGCAAAGATTGGCCAGTAGGACCGCATAAAATCACAGTTTCTATATTAAAAGAATCTACCAAGAAAATGAATGGTGAGAGAACAATTTTGCCAAATAGTCATCCAATTGGAGAATAATACCCAGCATATATAAAGAACTGAAAAATGTAGGTGTAAAGGAAAATATAATCCCATATTATAAATGAGCAATCTAAAAAGAGGAATTTAAATCAACATGTATGAATGACAAATACATTCATGAATTAATGCACAATGTTTTTAACCATCAAGTAACTGCAAACCAAAATTACATCAACATTTAAATTCCATCTCACATCAATCAACATGGTTATCATGAAGGAAGTGAAAAGTAAATCCTGATGAGACAGAAGGGAAAGGGAATCACCTTCCCTATTAATGGAATTATAAGTTCTGTGGTAGTGAGTATAGATGCTATCTCCCAACGCACATTTTTTTTTAAAAGCTGAATAATATTCCATTGTGTGTATGTATCGCAAATTCATTATTCATTCATCAGTTGATGAAATCTTTTTTTTTTCTAATTGCTGGATATATTAAAAGGGTAGCAATGAACATGGATAATATGTCCAAGAGTGGTGTAACTGGGTCATATAGTAGATCTATTTCTATGTTTTTGAGGAATTGTCTCACTGATTTCCATAGAGGATGTATCAGTTTGCACTTCTACCAACAGTGAACAAAAGTCCCTTTCCCCACATTCTCCCCCGCACTGGTCCTTGTTTGTCTTTATTTTATTTTATTTATTTTATTTTATTTCATTTTATTTATTTTAGCTGATGTCAATGGGTTAAGATGAACTCTCAATGTGGCTGTAATTTGCATTTCCCTGATGGCTACAAATGTTGAAAAATTTTCTCAGACATTCCCATTTCATCATTTCAGAACTCCCTGTTAGCTTTTCTCATTTTTTTTTAACATTTAGTGGTTTGAGTTCATTGTATATTTGAGATATTAACCTACTGTCAGAGATATAGTTGGTAAAATTTTCCCATTCTCTAGGTTGCCTCTTTACTTGATTGATGGTGTCTTTTCCTGTATAGAGGTTTTTGAGATTCATGTGGTCCCATTGTCAGTTGTTGGGCTCAGTGGCTGTGAAACAGGAGTCCTGTTCAGAAAGTCATTTTCTGTGCCTATAAGTTCCATTGTGTTCCCTACTTTTTCATCTGTCAGATTCGTGATATCAAGACTTATGTTAAAGTCATTAATTCATTTGGAGTTCTTTTGTGCATGGTGGCTGATAAGGATCTAGTTTAATTCTTGCAAATAAAGGTTTAAGGTTAAATCAGCAACATTTCATGAATGGTCTTTTCTTCATTATGTATACTTGGCCCCTTTGCCAAAAGTCAGGTAGCTATATATGCATCGATTTAAATTTGGGTCCTTGACTCTATTCCACTGATCAATATGTCTGGTTTTACCAGTACAGTGCTTTTTAATTATTATAGCTTTGCAGTATACTTTGAGATTGGGATGGTAATGCCTCCAGCGGATCATATACTGTTCAGAATTTTTTTTTTGCTATTTTTGTTTTTGTCTGTCCATATGAAATTTGAGATTTTTTTTCCATTTCTGTGAAAAACTGTGTCAGAGTTTTAATGGGTATTGTATTGAATTTGTAATTCACTTTGGGAGGATGGTCAGTTTTACAATACTATTCCTACTGATCAATGAGAATGGGAGGTCTTTTCCACTTTCTGGTATATGCCTCAATTTCTTTCTGAAGTGTCTTAATTTTTTTTATTATACAAGTTCATCACTTCCCTGGTTAGATTTATTTAAGGATGTTTTGTGGGTTTTAAATGTATGTTTTTATTGTTTGTGCATTTCATAATTAATTTTAGACCTCATCCTTCATCTGCATCTCTCATGGTTCCCACACACATACCAGATTTCTTGCACTCTATCAGATATCTTAAGACCTATACAGTCACCCATTTTTATCAAGATGCCCATTGATACAAGTTCATCCTCTGGAGTCTAGACAACTTACCTAGACACCTCCCTTAAAGAAGACCAATTTTCCCTCATCCCAGAGTGCTCAGTTGCCAATAGTTCCTCGGCTAAGATTGGGGCCTGCTTCCCATTTCCCAGTTCTGTGATGGGTTTTTGTACAGTTGAGTGACTATGGATCTTGTGCATACTGTCACCATTGTTACAAGTTCATATGAGCAAGTTCTCAGAGGTCTGAAGTCCTCAATTCCTTACATTCATGTACCATCCCTGGCTCTTACAATCTATCTGCCCCTTCTTCTCCAATGGTCCCTGAACCATGGGTGGGTGAGGTTAATATAGGAGTCCTATCCAGGGACACACACTCTGCATTCTTATTGCCTACACCTTGACCAGAGTTGCGGCCTTTTGTGTGCAATGCACTCTATTCTATGAGAAAGCTTTGCTAGTGAGAGTTAAGGAATGTAGTAGTATTATTTCTATCCCTCCTTTCACTATTTTCTACGAGCTTTAGGTGTATCATTTCCACTGTCTATGTATCACATAGGGCTGAGCATCTGTAAGTTAAATTACTGCTGGGAGGCATGTGCATGGCTTCTAGGCTCCTGGCGCCCTCCTCCAACTGTCCTTATGAAAAACTGAGACAATATTCTTCCAAACTACAGTTTAGGGGACAGAAGGATTTATTTGGCTTGCTAATAGAGCATAGGGTGGCTGTGACGGGGTACTTGCAAAGGTGTGAGCACCCTCAGGCTTTTTTCCCTACATCCCAGCAATGAGTTCCTGACCTGCTACCTGTCTTCCAAGACAGCCAAGACCATCCCCTCTCTCTAGCTTCCCCTGTCTCTACCCTTAGTCTCTCCCCATCATGCAGTTAAGGCTGATTGATTGAGTGGGAGGGATGACTTAGTCCCTCTGACCCTCCCCTCCTATGGAGAGTCTTGTAGTCCAATTAGTTTGAGGTGATTGAAGCAAGCAGTTGAGAAGCTAGAGAAGAAGGCATCCATCTGTCCATTGCCTACCACTGGAGGAAAAGCTCATCCAACACATCCCTTACTCCAGAATGCGTAGACGATATCTTCACAGGTATATCATATTCATCTAACAAAACAATTGCAGTGGCTTCCCCACTGGGGCCTATAACCTCCCCTGAAATAGGGGTTTGGCTTGTTCTACAGTACCAAATATGTATTCTACCCCTAGGAGTAGACCTTATACCCAATGAGAACTTTGTCAGTTGTATATATATTAGCTGAGCCACTATTCCATCAGCAGGCACATCTCACTTGGCTTGTTGATAGCATGCAGTACACAGGGGTCTGCCACTGAGCAGAATTTTGGGGGCCATTCTCCCCTAATGGTTCTGCTAAACATTGCCAGATGATTTGATCACCAGCCATCAGGTGATGGGGTTTCCAGCTTATTCTCAGCATTATCTCTCCTTCTCCAATGCTCATATCATGCAGTGTCTTCAGCAGCCATGCCTTAGTGACTGTTCCTGGCATGAAACAAACGTTAGTGGAACTAGCTTTTATAATTTTGAGACCATCCAGGGTCACTCTTGCCAACAATTCATTGGGGGCAACCTGCCGCTTTACTGAAATTTTTGTTTAAAAGTTGTACAGTTTGGGGGAGCTTCTTTTTTATTTTTATAAGATATTTATTATTTACTCTGGGATCTACAAGATCAGGCTATTGTAGACTTTTCCCAACCATTCTGGTGGGTATCTCTTGTGTCTTACCTTTCCATAAAGCTCCCAAAACTTTTACAGCTATAGCTGCCTTTGTTTCTTCAGGTGTGCTTGATATCTCTCAAATGGGTTTCACATTTGTAAAACACTCAGAGGTTAACATTATATACTAAATTAAACATAGACAATGTCTAACAGCATGGAAAGAGTTTATCTATTTTAATTGTTTTCTCAACATATCTATGCTGAGTACAGTAGCATGGGTAAGAAGCATTAACTCAGGTAGTTCTTTAATACCTTTAGTGATCTTTTTTAGAATCATTCTGTGTCCTGGGGATTTTACATGGAGTATGCCTGCATTTTCTTATTTTTGATAAACTCATTGGGTCTGGCTCAAAGTGCCTGACCATGCACAGGGCTGAGGAGGAGAGCACCCTTCTTGTCCTTGCTGCACCTATTGGTTCTGAGTCACATAGGCCCTGGGTCTGTCTCCTGGATATAGCCATATATGCTGTCTCTCCATTGATGACACTGCTGGGGGAAGCTCTAACTGAGCAAGCTGCATCAAACCATAGTATAACTTTTCTGAGGAGAGAAATGTACCTTGTTTAATTTTCGGGGGTCCTTGTCTACCCATGGGACAGTTTTTATTGTTTGTGTGCATTTTTTGAACTGTTATTCAGGTTCTAAAGACTTTCAGAAACTCCTTTGTGTAGAATTTGGCTTTATGTCAATTTAAAAAAAAAAACTTGGCCTAGACACAAATCTTGCCATATTTGCTTTTGAGTAACCTAATGGACTTCTTTGTCTATTTTGTCCATTTCTATATCATGTTTAGGTCGCTCTACTATTTTACAAACACATTTTACATGCTGGTTTAAGTCACTTAGATCTGCTAAAGCCTCTCATACCTCAGAAGATCTGACCCCACTAAGGGACTTAGTAATACCATTAATGCTCCATACCAATCTTGAGGTCCCTGATGAATCAAGTTTTTCTTTAAATCTCTGGTGAACAAAGTCTTATCTGCCTAGTGAACTGGGCATCATACATTGCTTTCCTCATACCAAGTTCTCTAAGTAATATCCATCCCTCTTCTATGGTCCTCCAGGCCCTGCTATCCATCTATCCACGGAAACCTCCATTAGTGATGACCAAATATCTTTAATGGCTTGCACAAGTCATTCCATCAGGGACTGCTTCCCCCTGTACTGCCTCAGGTTATACAGCCTACATCTCAAGGAGGGATGGGTGGTTATATTGATCAGGTTTAATGCCTCTGCAACACTTAAACTAATATAATTGTCCCTCATGTCCCATATCCTCACAAGCAATGAGGTGAGGTTCTCCCTTCATTGCTTGTTTGGAAGTCTTCCCTAGTTCTGGCAGGTCTTGTGTGACATATTCTGTACTGGCTATACTTCCTTGCATTGGAGTAGTTAGGGCCTTCATCAGCATGTTGAAACATAACTTCTTTCTTCGTATTAAAGGCTGAATCTGAGGGGCATCTTTAGCTATTTTTAGGCCTTTCTCTTTTTTATCACTATCTGCCTTCTCCCATGGGTCTTATGTTTTGGCTTCCAGGACAAGCCTGTATTACTGATCTAATCTGGGCTCCCTTCCTTTTTTGGCTCCCAAGTCATTAAAAACTTTTTATTTCTTTTTCTCTCTTATGTGATTTACTGGCAAGGTCTGAGGCCAATACTGAGGAGCCAGTAATTCCTCTTTTACCTTTTCAGTCTCCCCCTGGGCTATGGCCTCTGCCTAGGACAAATCTTTTATTATGCAAGGAAGTGGCCAAGCAGCATCTTCAGCTCCTTTCTAAAATTTTGGCCCCTGCTCTGCTTCCAAGGCTTGTAAAATTTGCTCTAGACCTTCCACAGCCCTTAAAGAATCTCCATACGTATGCGGCAGCCCCCATTGCTTAAGCAAACATGCTATTTTATACCATTTACAAGATGGCTGCCATCCTGGGATTTTACCCTACTGACCTCATACCCTTAGGTGGATTCACTCTAGTTACACATCTCACTATCCACTGCATTATCTGTGCACTGTCACCACCACAGCAAGCTTATGGGAATAGTCCACCATGTCAATATTTCCTCTGCCCACACTCTCATCTCATCCAGCTTTGCTTCTGTTGATTTCTGCTCCCAGATTGGAGACATCATGATTGTTCTTCCCAAACTTCTCCTTGGTCTTGTCATATCTTGCCATGCTATGCCAATTGTAAGTTAAATTTATTGCTGGGAGGCATATGCATGGCTTCTAGACTTCTGGTGTCCTCCTTGTACTGTCCTTATGACAAACCGAGACATTCCTCTAAACTACAGTTTGGTAGGGGGATTTATTAGGCTTACTAATAGAGCATAGGGTGGCAGTGAGGGGGTACTTTCAAAGGTGTTGGCACTCTTGAGCTTTTTTCCCTACATGCCAGCAGCTGCTTCCTGATTTGCTGGTGGCATTCCAAGATGGCCAAGACCATGCCCTCTCTCTGGCTTTCCCTGCCCCTATCCTTAGTCTCTCCCCTTCATGCAGTTATGGCTGACTGACTGGATGGGAGTGGTGACTGACTCTGTCTACCCCTCCCCTCCTATGGAGGGTCTTATAGTTCAATTTGTTTGAGGTGATTGAAGGAAGCCTGTGAACAGCTAAAGAAGAACACATCTATCTGTCCATTACTTGCCACTTGGAGGACAAGCAAGTTCATACGAGCAAATTCTCAGAGGTCTGAAGTCCTCTGTTTCCTTGTGTTCATGCACCAACCCTGGCTCTTACAGTCTTTCCAATACCTCCTCCCCAACAATCCCTGAAACAGGACTGTGTGAGGTTTAATATAGGACTCCTATCTAGGGACACACACTCTGCAGTCTCTAATTGCCTATACCTTGACAAGTTGTGGCTTTCTTTGTGCAATGCACTCTGTTGTATGAGGAGGCTTTGCTGGTAAGAATTGAAGAATGTAATAGTATTCTCTCTATCCCCCATTTCATTAGGTTCCATGAACCTTAGATGTAGAGTTTCCACTGAATATGTGTCACTTAGGGCTGGGCATGACTTAGATATATTTTTTTTTTCTGTAGGACCAGTTCTGGAACTCATTAATAGTCTCCAAATGTTGCAAAAGAAACATCTTTGGTGAGTGATGTACAGTATACTTATCTGTAAATATGAGAATCCATATTTTTCATACAGTAAGAAATTACATTTTTCTTTTGGAAATGCTACCATTCACAATTGCTGTGAAAAAAAATCTTGGAATAAACATGATGAAAGAAACAAAAGACCTCTAAAATGAAACTTTTAAATTATTAAAGAAAGAGATTGAGGAAGACATGAGGAAATGGAAGGACCTCCCATGCTCATGCATTGGAAGAATTAATATTGTGAAAATGACCATCCTACCAGAAGCAGCATATAGATTCAATGCAATCGCAGTCAGAATTCCCATAACATACTTCTCAGAATTAGAAAAAACATTCTTAACTTTGTATGGAAGCACAAAAGACCCAGGATAGCCAAAGCAATCCTGAGCACAAAGAGCAGCATTGGGGGGATTACTATTCCAGATCTCAAAGCATATTACAGAGCTGTAGTCATAGAAACAGCATGGTACTGGCACAAAAATAGACACATAGGTGAATGGAACATCACTGAAGACCAAAATCTGAGTACAGGCAATTTAAGCCACCTGATATTTGACAAAGTTGCCAAGAACACACAATGGAGGAATGAGAACATCTTCAACAAATGGTACTGGCAAAACTGGATCTCCATCTATAGAAGAATGAAACTAGATCCTTATTTTTCACCTTACACAAAGTCAACTCCAAATGAATCAAAGACCTCAATGTGAAACTGGAAACCCTGAAACTATTAGAAGAAAATATTGGCCAAAACTTAGAAGATATACATGAAGGAAGGAATTTTCTAAATTGGAAAGAAGTTGCTCAGAATTGAGGGCAGCAATCAACCAGTGTGACCTCATTAAACTAAAAAGCTGCTGTACAACAAAAGAAATAATAAAAAAAAGTGAAGAGAAAACCCACAGAATAGGAAAAAAATCTTCACCAGTGACACATCTGACAGAGGTTTAACATCCAGAATATATAAAGAACTTAAAAAACACAGACACTAGAAACTAAATGACCCAATTAAAAGATGGGCTAAAGATCTAAACAGAGAGGTCTCAAAGGAAGAAATAGAGATGGCTAAGAAACATCTCAAAAACTGCTCAAATTTGTTAGTAATTAGGGAAATGCAAATTAAAACCACCCCAAGGTATCACCTTACCCCAGTCAGACTGGTTGGGATCAAGAGAACAAATGATACCAAATGCTGGATGTGGAGGATGTGGAGAAAGGGGAATGCTCATTCACTGCTGCTGAGATTGCAAACTAGTGCAACCCCTATGGAAAACAGTGTGGAGAACTCTTAAAAAACTAAAAATGAACCTGCCCTATGACCATGTTATACCACTCCTTGGCATATACCCAAAGGACTCATCCTATTTGCAGAGACACCTGTACAATCATGTTTGCTGCTGCTCTTTTCACAATATCTAAGAGATTGAAGTAATCTAAATGTCCCTCAGTTGATGAGTGGCTAACAAAAATGTGGTATATTTACACAATGGAGTCTATTCAGCAGTAAAGAAAGATGAAATAATGAAATTTGCAGGTAAATGGATGGATCTAGAAACTGTTCTAAGTGAAGTAACACAGACTCAGAAAAATGAAAGACATATGTTCTCCCTCATTTGTGGATGGCTAGCACCAAATCCTTTTAAATTCCACATCCTTCTAATAAGATGATGCCCTACAGCAGTCTCTTCTGCATGAAATAACTACAATCATCACCATTTCAGTTGTGCCTGATTGCTAAATATCATCAGAATTGGGCTTATTGATGGTTTTGCTCCTTCATTAAAGGAGGGGCTAGCAAGGTCACTGGACCCTCAATGGAGTATCCAGCCACTCTTCCCAGACAACTGTATGTAATTTGGCCTTAATCACCCATGGTCTCCTGGATTTGGGTAAGTCTAAAGTATACAATCTGTGGAAGGCTAGAAAGAGAAAGCTTGACCCATGCTGGGTAAAGGCTTTCCATTGTTCATGCCCTAAAATCATTCACGCACCTCAGCAAACCCTCAGTTATCTCCATAAGCAAGCTCAGTAAATTCATTGGTTCCCCAGTAAAACTTTAATCAAACATTGGTTTGACACTAGAACTTTAAAAGGGAATAAGCATTGCTTAGTATCCCCATGAAAAGATTTCTCACAATGGATAAAAATTTTATTTGTTAATGTTATTACATATCATAATTATTAAAAAAAGAAAAAGAAAATGCAAATGTAAAGGATGTTAAAAGGATATGGAGATATCTTCCAAATCCAAAATAGAAAAAATGAGAAAGCCTAAGCCAGTGATGAAGGTTTGTATATGTTATGATATAAAGGGAGGAGACAAACATAATATACACATAATCTTAAAATTTCTATGGTCATAGTTTAGTCAACTAGTTTAAGTAGCAAATATAAATCTTGTCAATGTTTATTTGAGAATATTTGGTTCTTTACCTAAGCCTTATCTACATAGCACATGATAATTAAAAGTACCAGAATGGTGGAACTAACCTTATTGGATGTTTAACAGCCATACTTTGATATCTATACTAATCTGGTCAGAGGGACTTAAAGGACACCATTTGACCCTTGTCCTCCAAGGTCGACTAAGTTCCAGGGGACTATGGAACATCTCTCAAAATGTCCTGTGACTGTGGTGAGTCACCTCTCTTCTTATTTAGGGATGCCATGGAGACCCCACAAGATGGACTTGAACCAGTGTCTAGTCTACAAAAAGGAGGGTCAACTCAGAAAAAAACATTTCCTCCATGCTTCCATGCGAAGCCAGCCATCGTTGGAGTAGGACCTTTGACTTATCTTCACATAAATGGAAGTGGTAAAAGAAAAGAGCCAGGGGCTCCTCCCAAGCCCAAGTGGCCCCTGTGGTCTTAAATACCCAAAAAGAAAGTATAACCAAAGAGTGAAGTCATCAGTATATTTCTTTAAGAGTTCAAGGGAATTACACTTCTCACACTTTACATTTATTTCCATATAAAAAGTTATTTAAACAATTATTTCTCATTGATGGTTTTGTTCCTAACTGGAAAGTGCTGCTCAGATGTAAGATTTCAAATCTTGGTTTCCAATACTGTAGTGCCCACCTGTAGCTAAAGAGACAACCAGCTGTTATTCTGAAATGGTGGCTACATTTGTTTTCTCCCCCTATTTAGAAGCCTTTGAGAGAGAACTGACACTGATTCTAACCACTTCAATAGCTATCAAAGTGCCTGAAATCTATCACTCTCTAGTCAAGCCTTACAGACAAAAGAAAAATGAGGAGAAATCCAATAGAGGGATGATTCTGGAAACTCTCATCAAGAAATCCCAATGGAGTTTCACATGAACATTTGATATTTGCCCTGTTCTGACTTTTTTTCTGGTTCCGTGTCTAGAACTTGTAATGCTAACTACTCTTGCCTTTACTTCTCCTTCACATCTCCTATTCACCAGTAAAGGACTTTCCTTTCCCCCTACATATAAGAGTTATTCAATTTGGGAGTCTTTTAGATAGACCCACTGAAGAGGTAACCCAATTGCCTCACCCTGCATCCCTGTTCAGCATGGAAGAAGCCAGAGAAGTCTGTGTTCAGATTCCCTATCTGCAAGTTGGATAACCTCTTCAGAGGATGGTGTGATAAAAATAGGAGGTAGGAATTGCTAGGCAGTTTCGGTAAAAAGAAAAAAAAAAAAAAAAAAAAAAAAAAAAAAAAAAAGGCCAGGAAGATGGCCTGACTAAAAGTCAAAATGTTCTTGTGCCTCTCAGCAATGTACTCCATCCCAAAAGATGTCAAAATATTTTGGAGCTTTTATCTAATCCTTAAAAGCTTTTTGGGTTACCTCTTCAGAGGGGGGAATGTTGGAGTAGCAAAAAGCCCCATAAAAAAATAAAAGGAGAAAGAATACATGAAGTTATCAAAAAAAGTGATGGAACTTTATGGGAGGAGTCCGAGGGGAGGTAGTGGCCATGTAATTGATCAAAACACCTTATATGTATGTATGAAATTCTCAATAAATTATTTTTAAAAAAGAAATTTCATTTTTCTAGATATATGACAGAGGTGGGGTTTTCTCTACAATCTTTGACCTCTCCAGTTATGTATATTTGGCTATATTTAGTTTCACCCATGAGTTATCTCTTATTAAGAGAGATTTAAATCCAGTTAGATAGCTGTATATTGTTCCCTCGGTAAAAGTGCCAGTACTGCACTGCTACAGCATTTGTGCCAGTCATTGTTTTGATTATAAGACTTTAAAGCTGGGGTCAGACCATTGATTTATTTTTTTTCTTTAGAAACTTTCATAATATCCTCTAGAACTATAAGATCTAGTCTTCCAGTAGGAGGGTTCCAGGTTAGTTCCAGTTCCATTGCTCCAAGTCCTGTGTCTGAAACATGTCCTGTCTTCAACAATAGGGTCTTATCTTGAAGTTCTGTGAGGTAATCAAAGATTTTGAGAGTCCCTTCAACTATCCTGACCAACAACTCAAAGGGAAGTTTCCAGTCTGGCACCGCGTTTCTTGTTATGTAGCTTTCAGATAGATATACACATGCACTAATGTTCACTTTTTTTTTTTTTTTTTTTTTTTTTTGAGACAGTATCCCCCTGTACCCGCAACTGGTCTGGAACTCACTATGTAGACAAAGTTAGCCTCCATTTCACAGAGGTTCACCTGCCTCTGCCTCCAGAGTACTCAGATTAAAGCCACGTGCCACAAGGCCTGGTTGCTACTTACATTTTTGAGGCCTTTGAGAATGGGCCCATTTTCTGGATTTCTTTGTCAGTATCTTTGTTATAAGTATATAGGAAAGCTATTGTTTTCTGTGTTGTTCTTATATTTTGCTACTTTTTTGAATATGTTTATCAGGTCTATGAGATTTTTGATGGTGTCTTTGGGCTCTTTTTATGAATAACAATCATATTGTTCGCAAATAAACATACTTTGATGTCTTCCTTTCCAATATGAATCACTTTTATCTATTTCATTTGTCTTAATGCTCTAGGTAGAACTTCAGCTATTATATTGAACAAGAATGGAGAGAGTGTATATCCTTAATTTGATCATAATTTTAATGGAATTCTTTGAATTTTTCTATATTTAGTAATATGTTGGCTATACACTTCTTGTGCATAGTCTTTATTATGTTAAGTTATGCCCCATGATTTTTATCATAAATGGAGGTTGGATTTTGTCAAAGGCCTTTTCTGTTTCTACTGTGGTGAGTACATAGTTTCTTTCCTTGAGTCTGCTTATGTGGTAGATTACATTTTTTTGATTTATATATTTTGAACCATCCCCGCATCTTTGAGTTGAAGCTGACTTGATTATGGTGAATAATTTTTTGATGTGTCTTTTTATTATTTTCCTATTTATTTCACTGAGGATTTCTGCATCCATGTTCATAGAGATATTGGCCTATAACTTCCTTCTATTATTTCTATTCTTTCTTCTACATCCTCTAACTTTTCTTCTATTGTTTTGGGACATTGTCTGTTTTTAGTATTGGAGTAACACTGGCTTCATAGAAAGTATTTAGGGGTAGTCCTACCTTTTCCAATTTATAGACTAACTTGAGGAGTATTGGTATTAGTTCTTTTAGAAGGTTTGGTTGGTAGAATTCTGCACTATATCTATTTGATCTGACCTCTGATTATTTGGGAAAATTTCAAATACTCTATTGACCTCACTGGTTAGTATAGGTCATTTAAAATTATTTGTGTTATTTTGATTTAACTTTAGTAGGCCATACATAGTTATAGATTTACCTATTTCTTTTAGATTTTCCACTTTAGAGTAATATAGACCTTGAGGAATCAAGGTCTGTTGCAATGTTTTCCTTTTCATTTAAGAATTTAGTGCTTTGGGTCTCTCTTGTTCTTTCAGTTCTTTTAGCTAAAGTTTTGTCAATCTCTTTACTCTTTTCAAAGAACCAACTCTTTGTTTTATTCAATTTTAGTATTGTTTTCTTCATTTCTGTGTCATTTATTTCATCCTGGATTTTATTTCTCCCTGTCTTCTCTTTCATAGGTGTTCTTTGGTCTTGAATTTCCAAAGTGCATCATTAATTTATTTACATGAGATATTTCCAATTCTCAGGTGTAAGATTACAGTACTATTCATTTTATTTTCTAAAAATATTTTATTATTTTTATTTTATATGTTTTCATGTATTGCCAGCATGTAGGTACATGAACTTGTGTCATGCAATGCCTGTGGAGGACAGAAGACAGTGCCGGATTCCCTGGAACTGGAGTTACAGACAGTTGTTAGCTGCTATGTGGGTGCTGAGATTCGAACCTGGGCCTTCTGCAAGAACAGTCAGTGTTCTTAACTGCCGAGCCATCTCTCCAGCTCCAGTACTATACATTTTTATCTTAGGACTGCTTTCATTGTGTCCCATAGATTTTATTTGGTTGCGATTTTATTTTCTTTCAATTCTAGGAATTTAAATTTTTCCCTCTTGTTTTCTCCCTTTATCCAGTTTTCATTCAACTGTGTGTAGTTTAGCTTCCATAAGATTGAGTACTTTTTCCTATTTTTGTTGTTATTGATATCTAATTTATTCCTTTATGATCAGATTGAATGCAGGATATTATTCAGTTTTTTTTTTAAATTGTGGAGCCTTTATGTTCTGATATGTGGTCAATTTTCATAGCTTGATATCTCTTCTTGTGTGCCCCTGGAATACTTCTTAATTTTTTTGTAAATTTGAATTTATGTATTTCATGCAGAATATCTCAATCATCTCTATTGCCTCTTTCTGATTAACACCCATCCATAGCCTATTTCCCTCTAGAATTCGTGTATTCTGTCATTTGCATTAAGAACTGATGAGTCAAGTTAATGGCTTCAGACTTTCCTCAGTTCAAGTTCATCCAGTGAGGTCTAGTCATTCTGTCTAGAGTTCCTCCCTTTCAAAAGATCAGTTCTTCCTCACCCAGCAGTAATCAATCAATTGCCAAAGATTGGCAAAGATTGGCATCTGCTGCCCATAGATCTGTGTTGGGTTTTTTTTCTGCCTGAGTTTGCATGGGTCTGTGTGTACACCATTGCTGTAGGTTCAAATGAACAACGTCCCAGAAGGCTGTGGGACTCCATTTCCATATGGTCATTCACCTCCTCCCTGGCTCTTACAATCTTTCCACCCCCTCATCCCCAATGGTCCCTGAACCCTTGGTGGGTGGAGTTTAATATAGGAGTCCTGTCCAATAACCCACACTCTGTAGACTATTATTTTCTATGCTTTAGCCATTTGTGTCCTTTTATGTTCATTCCCCTCTGTTGTAGGAGGGAGTTTCCCTTGACTACTTTTTACAGGTTTGGGGAACATTATTCTTCTTTGCTTATTTTGCAAATTTATAATGTGTGCTGAGCACTTTGTATTCTTTGTTACTGGGTATGCAACTCAGTGATTACCTTTAACGATCACAAATGGATATGATGATTAATGAGTGAATTTCATAATTTATCAATTTTGTCATTTTAATATTTATTTTCTTAATAAAATCTTAACTGATAATTCTTGAGTGTGATTATAAAGTTAAAAAATGTGTAATGCATGTCAACTGGATGCTTAGGTTGTATGTTCAAATGGGTCTCTTGTTAGTGCTTATCCAGCTTTCAATGTTCTACAGCAATTTCATCTTCTAACCCATTGAGGATTAGCTCTGGATACTCACTTCATGATATGTGATCAAAAACAAAAGCAGGCCTTGTGCAAATTCTTGTCACTCTCTCTTTAGCATTCTTCTGTGTAGAAACTTTTTACACAAATTCCAACCATGTCGAGAGACATGCATTCTAAATTCACCTTCTCATTGCTTTACAACAAAGGTACTCAGTCTTGACATCTCCTCCATTCAAGTCAATAAATTGTTTGGATGAGCATAGTGTCTCTTTTACTCAGCAAATACACTGCTATATTTGTATTGTATTCATTCATTTATTCATTGTCATCATCCACTAATTTACCTGTCAGGGGAGATTGATAGATGATCCGATGTGAAGTACTGTATTTTTCACAGAACACAAATCCCGTATTGTCAATTTGAAATGCATATTGTGATTTCTATTTTAGAGAAGTGAATTTTACAAATTTATGTATTTTGTCCAAGGATATAAGCTAAGTCATACTTAGAGCAGAATTTCACACACCAGCAAGTCTGTTTCTTATGTTTACCATTATATGAATATGCTACCTCTTCAACTAAATGTGTTTATGTCACTTGCTTAGAGTCTTCTAGGAAAACACTGCTGAAAAAGTTATGGTTTCTAAAGCAATGTATTACAACCCATTGAATTAGACATGAAAGCTCATTTATGAATGGTACCTTGGTAATGTAACATATGGTTTGAAATAACATGTGCATTAAATTTTAGTTATCTGTTTACAAGGAAAGTATATATTTTTCCGCTGTGTAGTCTTAACTCAGTGACCCTTGACACCAGTATCAAAACTGTATTCATAATTTTATAAGCACAATTTAACAATGAGATGAAACCAAAAATTGTGCACACTGTTAGAGCCTTAATTATATCAAGTTAATCCCACTAGATTATGAATTATATTCTTGACTTTATTATAGGAATCACTAAATCTTTTAGATGTGAAACAAATTGAGAAATGGAATAAAACAAAGAAAGCATTCTGTAATGAACTATGATGCATGTATACATATTACAAGCATACCAAAGCAGATTGTTAGACAGAGATGCTGACAAATAACAGAGGACAGAAGAAAGATTCTTTACCAGCAAGCCAGCTCCACTTCTAAATGAAGAGACAAATGAAGTTGAATGAACACTTGCATATATGCACCTAAGACACAATCCTATTAGCACAGATTTGAGTGTTCCTTAGGTATTGCTATTAGATGCAATACACATACATATATTTTTAAATTGTGGAAAAAGCTAAACCTGAAAAGAGAATAAATCTTTCTCTTTTCTTTTAAATAATCCTAAGTGTGCTCTACTAGAAAGATCTGTCAGGGAAGCAAGTTTGGCTCCAAGCATGGAGAAGGCTGTGCCTGAGTGGGTAAGAACAATGATTTTCTTTACTTTGAATTCTAGGTTTGCTTATTTGGGGCTGTTAATCCTTAAATCAGTCACTTAATACCTCTAATTCTGCCATTTAAAAATAACTATTTAGTGAATGTTATGAAGTAACTTTTTTTATATAATAAACCTATTTATTTCAGGATTAATATGCTTTAAATACAGTCACAATTATTACTATTGAAAATTCATTGACTATAAATGATTATTGAAATCCATTTGAATCAATCATATTACTTTAAGTAGAAAAATCTTTAAGTAATGACTTACTTTTTAAACAACCTTCGCATTCTCCTTAATGAAGGAAGTTAAGAGTTGGAAAGAAAGGATCTGGAACATTTTTGAAAATGTCTGAACATATACTTAAGAAACTCTGCTAGTTTCTAGACTTATGACTTTATATAAAAAGGTGGTAAATGTGCATTTGAGTTGCTGATATAGATTCTGCATCTGTTATTTTAATACCAAAGTTGAATGCTTTTGAAGACTGCATAAAGCATATAATTATAATATGCAAACGAAGGCAGAAGGAATGAGAGGTACTTAGTGAGACGCCGTGTGACTATGCCAACATTACAGCTGTACCTGAATAAACAGCTTGACTCTAACCTTTAGTTGTGGGTAGGCCTGAACTCCCATTCATCCATATGTCACCTAGAACACTTACGGAGATAAGTCCTACCCATAATTTTTTTCAAAACCATTTCTTTAGCTTCAGTTGGCGAACCTCAATCTTGAATCCACCCTTATCTTTTCAGAATATCTTGCCCTCTCATCCCTAGGCCTAAAACATCTCATACAAACAATGTTACCCAGTTTTCTCAACCTTCATTATTTTCAAAGTAGATGCAAGTATGAATGAGCTGCCTTTCAGCACTTTGATTTGCTAATTCTCGACTATACCCACATTCTTTCACTATCCTGGACAATGTGGTGTTCCTAAGAATCAAGGCCAGGTCACAAGAGTGCATGGCTCCCTGAGTCTATTTACCATAGCATTTTAGTTTAAAGGTTAATTAAAAGGCATTAGTCTAGATTCTGTGTATTTTGTAAAAGTTATTCCTGTAGGAAGAAAAGTTTAAATACACATAAAAGGCCAGGCAAAGTGTGGTAAACCTTTAGTCCCAGTATTCAAGAGGCAGGGCCAGGCAGATATCTGAGAGACTGAGGTCAACCTGGTCTACATAGGGAGTTCCAGGCCCCCTGGGACTACAGGGAGACTGAAAAACTATTATAAATTTGTGCATTTTGATAACAGCGGTATCATTCCATGTTTGGGAGGTTTTGCAGTTAAAATAAATGATCACTGAAAACTGGTATACTTATAAGAAGTAAATGTTACAGAAAATAATGAGACGATTAAGAACAGTTTAGAAAACATAAAATAAGTGGAAGGCAGGAACCTAAGTTCTATGGTGGAATCTTCATTTCTACAGTTTAAATGAGCTCTAGAAAACTAAAGCATATTTTGGTAGTTCTTCTGTGGCCCAAGGTGAGTAGTTACCATACAGACGATGATAAAAAAAAAAAAAAATTTCCCCATGCTTTACAGCAAAGTGGTTTTCTCTTCAAACATAAAGCTTCCAGAGACGGGCAGTATTGTTTGCTTTTTGAAAATTGCAGGTTAAATGAATCAGACAGTTAATGGAATCTAATTTCTCCAGAGGCAGATACTCTCAGAAGGCACCAAAACCAATGACGAAAAAAAAAAAATTCCACTCTGAAACTCCATTAAAATAGCCTTAATCTAAAACCACTATTCTTCAAACATTGTTAGAATACTTTTGTCCAAAAGTTAGAAAATGCAAAGCCACCCACTAAATTTAGACTTGTATCCTTGAGGAACAACATATTTTTCACCTGCCAAACATCAAGATTTGACACTGGTTCCTCACTGAAGTGTGGAATCGATATCATATTAACTACACCCATAAATAAGTGATAGTTTATTTACTCATAGGTGTAGTTATAGCCTTGTAATTGAACCTTAGCAGTGGCACAGCTGCACTAAATGTAATATAACGATGAGCAAAGTCAGACTTCGCATAATGTCACAGTATAATATTGACATTTATGGCCTAGGATTCTTCAGTCAATACTGTTGATTTCCTTATTTCACCTTTCTCTCTAGTGTAAGCTAAGAATTTAATGACCTCCTTAAGAGATTTGCGATAACAATCTTTTCAAGGAAGGATTCTATTTTTGTCAGGTAAAAATTGTTTGTCTGTTAAATTTAGATTTTCATATTGATTCCAAACATTTACTATTCATATGAAAGCAATTCCAAGACTGACCTTTGGAAATAAATGTGATCTAAAAGTATTTCAGAATTGGAAAGAAAATAATTCAATAACAACTGAATACATTAATATTAATACTAGCTTATACAAAGTGATTATATAAAATACCTTTTTAAGCTGAATGTTCATTAGTAGATACTGCTAAAGTGTCTGAATATATCCTCCTCTGCACAGAAATAAATGAATGTTAAAATTTAAATATAAGCAAAAGCATTAAAATAGGAAAAAAACAGTGAAACCAAAACAAAGCTCTTGAAAATATCAGCAAAATTGATAAAATTTATTCAGCTACATAAAGCCAAAAAATGAAAAACTGATTATACCAAAAATGAAAGATGCAACATTACCAATGCCACAGATATCAGTAGTATAAATTCCTTTATATACATGAATACTTCAATCAATCAATTCTGCTCAACACTTTACTTTTATATTTTGAGATAGGGTTCCAGGTAGCATAGACTGGACTTGAGCTAATTCTTTTTGTAGCCATGTATGATCTTGAACTTCTGATCCTCCTGTCTCTATGTTCTGAATGCTGGGATTAGAAGGTTGTGCCATTGTACCTAGTTAAGGCATTTTTGTGGATTAAACCAAGAATTTTGTATATACTAGGCAAATGTGTTACAAACCGAGGAAATCCTCAGCCTACAGTCAGACATTTAATAAAGTTACACTCGTTCTTTATAACCTAACAGAATGCAGAAAAATAGAAATGTCACCCAGTATATGTCATGAAGGCAGACCTTGCATGGGGAGCTCGAGACAGGGAGAGGGTCAGCCTTGAGGCCACAGCAAGATCCTGGCTCAAAAGTTAAAGTTAGTTTAGAAAAAGAGCAGAAATATTTTATAACATTCAGAAATCCATAGACCTTTTTTTTCCTTCTTTTTCTTTTTAAGGACAAGTTTTCCCTGTACTGTGCATGCTGTTCTATAATTATACAAACCCTGAGCTAGCCTTAGCCTCCTGACCTCTGAGATAACGGACGTGTGCTGCAATGCCTGGCTATCTCTGGAACAGTTTTATATTTAACCTATTTTTTTAATTGAATGTTTGAAAGTAACATAAAATACATTTTTATTGTATTTAGATCTATTCCCCTATTTGAATCTCCACTTACTACTACCCAATCAGTTTCATGTACAATTA
>NW_008343959.1:2164307-2172694 GCF_000622305.1 Nannospalax galili
GTCTCTCTATATATATGTATATATACATATACATATAAATATAATATGTTAAGGCTTATAGAGTCAAAAAACTACTCTTAAAAATTATTATTAATATGGATTTCCAAAATTATCCATATTGCTTAATATTAGTCAATGTAGAGTTATTGCAAAAGACTTGTTTCCTTCTTATTTAGATAAGAATATTTCAAAAATAGCAAACATTGTTAGTAGCTATTTCTTATTGTAGAACAACATAAACTGCCATATCCCTGAAATTGCCAGGCCTTTATTTTTATATGAAGTTCATGCCTTTCTTGCAAACTATACCTGCTGTAAGTCCCGTGTTTACTTCATAAGACATTAAAAATCAAATTAATACTTAAAAGATACATGTATAAGAGTTTAAGAGTATCTTAATATATGTTAGTTATTTCCAGGGTATTGGTTTTATTTGTAATTTTACTTTAGTAAGAGGAAACTGTATCCAAATGGTAAATGGTAAAAATGTAATATCATGCCTGTCCAAAATCCATTTAAAAAAACGTTCATTTATTTATTTTTATGTGCATGAGTATTATGCTTGCATGTCTGTAAGCTCACCATTTGCATGCAATGTCCACAGATGCTGGAAGAGGGTGTCACATCCCCTGGAACTGGAGTTATGGGCAGTTATTAGCTGTATGGGGGCCCTAGGAACTGAGTCCCAGACCTCTGGAAGAGCATCCAATGCTCTTATCAACTTACACATCTCTCCAATACCCCCCAACACATTTTAAATAGTAAAATAAAAGTCTCTTTAATATTGAGAGGCTATGAGGACCAAGTGAGTGCTACTTAGTTGACTTGGTATAATTGACTTAAAGATTTAATTGGAACATATAAAAATTATATTAAGGGACTAGATTCTCACTTAATACTAATGGTTCAGCCTGTGATTTTGTGTCTTTTGTTTTTTGTTTTTGTTTTTTTTTAATTTAATAAGGTGCAAAGGCCACATTTATTCGATCAAAATAGATGTTTTAAATGTTTCTATCTTACGTCTTCCCAAAATGTTAATGTGCAAAAACATCTCCTAACACTGCAGGTCAGTCACAGCTGTGGCTCCCAATTAATCATCCTTTGAATATGAGGAACAGTAGCATGTCCTAACCAAATGAAGCATGAGGTTTTGCAGGTTTGGTAATTTAAATGTATTTACTTTTTTTCCAATGTAAATTGTTAATGAATTTTTGTGCATCTAATATAAAATTATTTTAATAACCTTTATATTCTTTCCCACATCCACACCTCCCATACCCCCACCACCAGATTTCATGCATTCTGTCATATATTTTAAGTCATACCCAGTCATTTGTCTACCCAGATGTCACTTAGTGCAGGTTCATCCACTGGAGTCTTGTCAGCCAATCTAGAGTCTCTCCCTTAAAGAAGATCAGTTCTTCCTCACTCAGCAGTAATCAGTTGCCAATTGTTCTTTGGGCAGGTTGGGGCCTGTTCCACATTTCCCCAGTTCTATGCTGTGTTTTACTCTTGCTGAGTTTGTGTGGGTCTTCTACATGCTGACACTATTACTGTAAATTCATATGAGCAAGTTTCCAGACAACTGGAAGACTCTGTTGCCTTATGATCATGCACCAACCCTGGCTCTTACAATCTTTTGGCCCCTCTTCCATAATGGTGCCTGAGCCATGGGTGGGTTAGGTTTAATATAGAAGTCCTATTCAAGAACATGGACTCTGTAGTCCCTTACTCGCTACACAATGACCAGTGGTGGCCTTCTGTGTTTATTGCAATCTGTTGCATGAGGAAGCTTTGCTGGTGAAGGTTGAGAGATGCATTAGTATTCTCTGAACCCCCTGTTCCACCATGCTCCATGACCCTAAGGTGTATAGGTTTTGATGTAGATGTGTCACATAGGAATGGGCATCTCTCATGCACTCATTCTCTGTTTGTGACCAGTTGTGGAACTCTGTAATCATCTCCATCTGTTATAAAAAGAAGTTTCTTTGATGAGTGGTGAATGGTATACTTATCTGTAAATATAAGACATTACATTGGTCTTGGTAGGGTCTCTAAGATCTATGACTTCTTCAACCATGTATATTTGGCTATGTTTATAGTGCCAAAAATGAGTTTCCTCCCATGGATAGGGCTTTAAGTTCAGTTTGATAACTTTGGTAAGGCCCAAATAGCAGGAATTCTGTATTAAATCTATGCTGTAAGAGTCAGGATTGGTGCATGAACAGAGAAACAGAGGTTTTCAGGCCTCTGGGAACTTGCTCATGTTAACTTGCATCAATGGTGTCAGCATGCACAAAACTCATGGTGATGCAGTCAAACACAAACCCTGTGGTAATGGACAATCTTAGGGAAGGAACTATTGGGCAATCAGTTGCTGCAGGTTAAGAGTGAGTGATCTTCTCTAAGGGAGTGACTCTAAATAGGCTGACTAGACTCTAATGGATGAAATTGTACCTAGGGACATCTGGATACAAATGCTATGTCTTAACGTACATGAGAGAATACATGAAATCTGGTAGTGGGGGGGACTTTTATTAGTGCAGATAGGGAAGGGGATCTCAATATGGTTAAGATCTATTGTATGAAAAGCACAAAAACTCAATAAAAATGTACTTATAAAAGAAATCTGAGCACAAAATGAGTTATCCAAAGGGCACTGCAGAATTTAAAGCATTGCTTTAGAATTTGATGCTATGGATAAAAATCCTTATCACCTCACTTGGTACATCAGGGGACACTAACTTGACTTGATATGCCTTAACATAGAATGACAGAATACATAAAACCACATGGCAGCTAATAACTGTTCTAACTACAGTTCCAGGAGATCCTTCACCCTCTTCTGATTCCACGGGCAATGCACGACACAGGTGCACTTACATACATGCAGGCAAAACACATAAAATAAAAATAATAAAATATTTTTTAAAGGGGACACTAACTTGACTTGATATGCCTTAACATAGAATGACAGAATACATAAAACCACATGGCAGCTAATAACTGTTCTAACTACAGTTCCAGGAGATCCTTCACCCTCTTCTGATTCCACGGGCAATGCACGACACAGGTGCACTTACATACATGCAGGCAAAACACATAAAATAAAAATAATAAAATATTTTTTAAAAGACATTCAGTTTTCAAAGTTATACAATATCTGTTCACTTCTTCCTGAAGAAAATGAGGCGCCATCTTGATTATATGATTTTTGCTTAATGAAAACAATATTCTAAAAAAGCCAAAAAAAGATTTTTTTCTAAAGCCTCAATTCCCCATCAGCACAATCAAAATACTAAAATCTACCTAAAATTTGTGATGACTATGTAAAAAACTGCATGCATTTATCTCAATATCTGAGACCTCGAAAACAGCTATTATTTTGTTCTAAAAGTTAAATAAAATAAAAATGCCACTACCACACCTCTATGGTTTGTTGTGTCAGTCATTGTTGTGGTTATTAGGCTTTAAAGCTGGGGTTGGACATTGATTGATTTTTCCTTTATCAGCTTGCATTCTATCATCCAGAGCTATGAGAGATAGTCTTCATGGAGGAGGCTTCCAGGTCAGTCCCAGCACCTTTGCTACAAGTCCTATGTTCATATTATTTCCTGTCTTCAGCAATACAGCCTTACCTTAAAGTTCTGTGAGGCAATCAAGGGCTGTGGCAACAGCCCATGTTATTTTGGGAGTCTCTTGGACTACCCTAACCGATAACTCAAAGGGAAGTTTCTCCTGTCTGGCACTATATTTCTTGTTATATAGCCTTCAGATATACACATTTACTCATGTCCAGATACTGTATGTATATTTTTGATTAAGTTTTTGAGCTAATGCATTTCCCTCTGGCTTTTCACAACACTTTTTATTTATCCCTCCTCCTTCTCTCCCTATCTAAACTCCCTCCTCTTCTTTTTTCCTTGATGTGCTTCTAGAAAGATATGTAATACATCTTCTTTCAGGACGCTAACCCTATCACATCAGACCCCACAAGTAAATATTCATTCAAATTTAGGTACTTCATAGAGGCCATTCTACAGATATAAATATATTGAGAACTTTAGTGTTTCAATTTGGGAGGGTTGCAAATATCTAATCTAAACAGAAACCACATGGTTTCTTTTCAGAGGGAGCATATATACCCTGTGGGAAGAAAAAAGATAATGTGGTTTTCTTGAATTATTGAGCTTATTTCCTCGAGACACTTGAAATTTCTAATTATGTATGAAGAATTTGACAGAATTAGATTAATCTAAGAAAACCACATTCTTTATATATAAAATTCTTACTCTGAGCCAAATAGAAGATTAAGTAAATGCAACTCAACTTAGCAAAACAAATACTAGGTATCTAAAAATAAGCTTTTATTTTAATCTGGTTTGAGTCCTCCAGTTACCTCATATCAGTAGACACCTTTGTAGGACTGTAAAGCACTGCTTTTTCCTAATATTTTTAAGTGGATGATTTCGTCACCGAAGTGAGCCAAAAAATGTAAACTGTATAAAGGATATTTGTAAATAAAATGCCTGAAAGAATGAATTATTGGGAAACTTCAGCCCAGTCACAGATTCTAAGAACTGCATGAGAAGATTGGGTCATGAGAAGATGTTAAAGGCAGAATGAGAAAGATTTTGTAAAACATTAGAGACGATTAATCTTTGGCTGCAAGGATCAAAAGCAATGGTGGTGATAATTCAATTTATCCAAGTACTTCTTGACCAGTATTCTTGAAAATATTTTTGTGTAAACTGTTACATTAGTAGATGATTTTGGTTCTGGCTAAGTCTTCTGTGGCTTGATGAATTAAATGTTCAGGCAATACCATCCTTTATAACCTCCAAAAATTGTTTGACTTTGAGGAGATGGCCTGACAAAAGTGAAAACATTTTGACCCTGACAACTTTCACATATATAAAATGTACTGAAAACCATACTTATATTGCTGATATTGCCAATAAATATAAGTAAATAGTCTATGAATTTATTGAGCAACATGGAGAAATTTATGCTGACACTCCAAACCATTTTTAGGTTTTCATATCTAAAAGAGAAAGAATTCATATTAGGTTACATATAGGACTATTTTGAGAAATAATGTAGGAAATAGTGCATGGATAAAAAATATCTCAGATCAATGTTAAATATGAACTTGTAGTTCATTTTGCAACAAATGATTATCATTGACATCATTATCATCATCATCATCATCATCACCACCACCACCACCACCAAGTAAAACATTTAAATTCAATATCTTCATTTGTTTTAGAGAAGCTAACATTCTCTGGATATATGAACACTAATAACAAAATAACAAACCTTAATAGAAAATTATATGTGTGTGTGTGTGTGTGTGTGTGTGTGTGTGTGTGATGTATTTAACATCAGTGATATCTTGAAGGCTCCATAACACTTAATAATTTACAGTAATTCAAAGAGAAGATTGTTCTGTGCTATTGGCTCATCATTTGGCACATGATAA
Organism: Nannospalax galili; assembly: GCF_000622305.1. NCBI lineage: Eukaryota > Metazoa > Chordata > Mammalia > Rodentia > Spalacidae > Nannospalax > Nannospalax galili. The sequence goes on from NW_008343959.1 coordinate 2,169,793, forward strand.
TACTTGGGTTATTCCCATTATGAATTATTTAAAGAAAAATGCCTGGGTAGCCATGAGACCCCACCAGATGGTCTACAAAGAGGAGGATCAACACAGAGGAAACATTTCCTCCATGCTTCCAAGTGAAGCCAGCCACGGTCGAGCAGGATCTTTGGCTTATCTTCACATAGATGGAACTGGTAAAAGAAAGGAGCTGAGGGCTCCTCCCAAGCCCATGTGACCCCTGAGGAACAGATCCTCAAATGACCTGAAGAATAAAAATAAATTGGATTAACTGGGCCATCTGTATGGTCTTAACCACCCAAAAGGAAGGTATAACCGAAGATTAAAATGATCAGTATATTTCTTTAAGAGTCCATATGCATAGCTAAAGGCTACGTAACAAGAAACAATGCCAGACAGGATATACCTTCCTTTGAGTTTTTGGCCAGGGTGGTCCAAGTGACTCCCAGACAGTAAACCAGCATAGACGGAGGAATATTGGCAACTGATTGCTGCTAGATGAGGAATTGCTGATCTTCCTAAAACAAGGAACTCTAGATAGACTGACTAGACTCAGCGGATAGGCAAGCACTGGGGAATGGCTGGGGGAAACAACACAGTGGACAGTAAGAGGAATGACAGAGTATATGGGTACCAGTGTTTGGAGGGGGGCTATGGGAGGATGCCATTTGGAATGTGGGTATATAGATGAATAAGATTGCTTGAGATGTTCTCCATGAAATACACACGTCAATAAATTTAAAAAATGAGTTATATTTGAGAAAGAAGCATAAAACTTTACTTCATGTTAATTAGTAGAGGTGAAAAACGTTATACCACTAAAATCTATCTGATGACTTTATATCCATGCTCTAGTGCCAAGGATTTCAGAAAGTAAACGACTGTGACTAGTAATAATGAGATATGTAAGGATTAGGGTGCACGTGCAAACATCTAAGTGTCAGTTGGATTAAAAATTAGTTGTTCTATATGGAACAGTATATTTTAAAATGAAATGGAGACCTGTTTTAAAGTTTAAAACCTCATTCAATTTTATGTCTCATAGGGTTTATACTGAGTACGATATTGTATAACTGTATTAATTCAACTGCAAACCAAAAAATTGCCAATTTTGAAAGAGATACATCTTTGCTTTGGAAATTGTTATTGAATATGTAAATGCTGTTGTAATAAAATGCTTCATCTAATCATGTGGCAGTGGATAAATAATTAAAAACAAATAAACAAAACAAAATATGTCTAGCTTATTCACTGTGTACCTTGATAACATTAATCTTAACAGCATTTTGGTTGTTAGCCTTAGCCTTTAATGGCTGTGCTATCCCTCTAGCCCCTTTTGAAATAGATGTATCCTTGCTCTGGAATGTGTCACTGAATATGTTAAAGCTGTAAATGAAATGTTTCTTCTAATCATGTGGTTATTAAATTAAAAAAATTAAATTATAAGAAAAAAATAACAGCATTTTCCCTTAAATTTCATTACTACTTGTTTTACTTAGAAAACAGTTTGACATCATTTCTGTTTAGAAAAATAATAGTAGTGTCATCCCACTTTTCCATGATTTTCTATCTAAGAATTATTGGCCATTTTTGCAATAGCAGGTATGTTTCCTCCTGTACAATAAGCCTTAGATCTAACCTGAAGGAAGTTGGTTATACCCATAACATCCAGCCCACTGTTGTACAAATGGGCACAATTTACTAGGTAGTTGTTATTGTATCTTACAGAGTTCACAGCTGGGTAAGATGATGAATTTTCTATCAGCAGCTTGTATACCTTCTGAAATTATTAAAGTAACACTTAGGGAAATGCTTGCAAGTCCATTCCAACATGATTCCTCCACATCCTGTGACTCAGGTATGTGGTGACTTCATCAATAGGGTCTTATCATCAAGTTGTGGGGAAAATAAGGGAAGTGAAAATAGCCTCTTTTTTGTGGTACATAGGAACTTGCTGACCAAGAAGTGAAATAGCAGTGTCCCACATGTGGCACTCCACTTTTTATTTGATATTCTATCATGGTAGAAAGAAGCATTATCCAGACATATAAGATAAATCTATTTAAATTTCCATCTACATTTGGAATCTTCTAGAGTAGTAATTTCCTTACGGCTTTTTAAAGCATCCTTAGTGTTAGCTATCCCTCTCCCACTCTCCATGCTCTTACTTTCCCTCCTTCATCCCAACTTAAATCTCCCTCCTCCATTATTCCCTTTGAACTTTCATACCATCTGTGTTGCTTTAAAGCCTCTCTTTTAATATCCTGTCTCACTGGCCTCTTTGTAGTTTCTTGACTTTTAAATGTACTGCAAACAAGTCACAGGCATAACAACGTGAGGCTAGGATCCATATTTGAGAAAGATAAATGCAACACCTGTCTTTTCAAAGCTATAAATATTTATCTCATTACCTGTAATAGTGTAATTCTCAACCCTTATCATAGAAGCTTATTTTGTAGCAAATCGTGACTCATTCAGTGACCTACTGCTGATCAGATCACAGAGTGTGTGAATGCAGCATGCTCAGCTATAAATGAGATATTTAGAACATAATCCATTTACACATACTCAGGGAATACTGGTGAAGAAAGGGTAGAAAGAGTGTAAGAGCTGGAGGCTGGGGAGAAGTATTGCAAAATAAGTCTTCTGGACATGATTGCACCATGGTATTTGAACTTGCACCAGAAGTGGTTGCCTGCACAAGACCTTCATAAGGCAAAGCCAATCAAAAATCCAGTACAGATGAGGGAGGGACTCACAAAGTCCAACACCTAGCTTAGAAGCTTTAGCAATTGAAGGCTGATGGGAAGTGAGTCAGCTCTGTTCAAATCAAATCCTTATACATTGTACTCATTCTTTAAATTCTCAAAAAGTGAAATTGAAATATATACATATATAC
>NW_008343959.1:2172727-2205620 GCF_000622305.1 Nannospalax galili
TGTCTTTTGGAGACAAAGTCTCCCTATAGCCCCAGCTGGCCTAGAACTCACTATGTAGATCAGGCTGGCTTCGAACTCACAAAAATCTGCCTGCCACTGGAGCCTGGTTAGCCTATCTAAAGTCACTCTTAATGAAGACCAACCCTACTACCCTCAGCAGTGATCAGTTGTCAATAGTTCCTCAGATAAGTTTGGTGCTTCTTACCTGTTTCCCCACATCTATTCTGGGTTTTTGATTGGTATGAGTTATCAAAGATAGTTTTCTGATGTTTTCTTTGAAGCTTCTGTAGTGTTGTTTTTTTTTTTAACTTCTGTAATAATTGTGTTAGACAGCTTCTGGTATCCAGAATGTCAAAAAACAAATTTAAAAAAATAACAACAAATAAATGAAAAAAATCACCCATGTTTACTTAGTTATGTCTGATTTTGGGGTCCACAGCTGGTAGAGCTTCATGAAATGATGAGGTGAACATTTTACTACTCTAGTAAAGGATTTAAGACACTGAGAAGTTAAGGACTTTTCTCTAAATAAAATCAATGGCTGAAACTGGACCATAAGTCTGTTGATTGATAGTTTTATGTTCTTATCCCTGTGTCAATCAAGAAGACAGACAACTATTCAAAATAGTTAATTTAGAGAACTGCATGTCTAGACAGGAGAAAATGTAGGCTGGGGTGTTAAGAAATAAGTTACTGTCTTCAGAAACTGAAAATGAACATTACAGAATTGGTTGCCTGGTAATGCTACACAAAATGTGATTCACTTCCCTTAAAATTTTTGATGCAAATTATAATCTAAGACATTTGTCTTAGTATACGTAATATGCCCTTTAGAATGAAGACTTTCATATTTATAAAGTAGTTTTTTCCTTCTCTTTTATGTTACTAGAAAAAAGAGAATGATTTTCTTTGTAGGAATAACTATTATTTAAATATTTCTTATATTCAATTAATGATATGCTTCTTAATGTAAAATAATTATTTTTAGTTGGGTATGGTGTTGCACACTTTTAACCCCAGCACTTGTGAAGCTGGGATTTTTAGTAACCCAAATGACAAAAAATAAACAAATGGACAAAAACTGAATTATGATGAGTCTTGATCGTAAGTACAACTGAGAAAGCAATCCATATTATCTGGTTAGGTTTTACTACCAGACATGAACACCCTTCTATTGACTAGGCCTTAAGTTCAATTGGACAGCTATAAAAGTGGCACTTCTACACTAATGGGATTATCTTGCTTGGCCAGTCATTGATGTGGTTTCTAGGCTTTAGAAGAGCTGGATAAGCTGATTGCATTCTCCACCGGCAGCTTGCATAGCACATAGCACCTTCGAAAACTATGAGAGTAAGTCTTCAGGGTGGAGGCCTCTAGGTAAGTTTCAGTTCCATTCCTCTAAGTCCTGTGTCCAAAATGTGTGGTTTCTTTAGCTAGAGGGTCTTCTTTCAAGTTCTGTGAGACAACCAATAGTTAGTACATTGCTATACATGTCTCCCTTAAGGTTTCTCATACTAAGTTAATCAAAGTAAATATTATTTTATTATTATATTCTTATTTTGACCTTCTTTGGTTGCTGTTTAATCTTAATACATATTTAATAATATTAGAACTAACAGAATGACAAAGTCATTTTCTTTTTCAAAGATACAGCTTTTTAACAGAAGTCAAGAAACTATCTATGAAGGCCAAATGTTCTATAACTATAGAAATCAGAAGCTTAGTCTTAGGAGATCTCAATGGCAATGTCTGCATTGGCATTTAAATGGAGCAACAGTTTTTGAAATAAGCACCCTTGTGGAAACAATCTGGTAGATTAGTTCAAAACAATCTTTTGAGCTAGTCTGTGACACTTTTCAATAAAATATATATATTACATGTGAAAATTGCCCAGAATAGATTTAATCGATCACTATCACTTTAATACTAATTCCAACTATTTTTTTACTTGCCACTCATAAAAATTCCATCAAAGCACATCTCTAATAGAGGTAACCAAATTGACATGTATATATGCTTAAGTATAAGATTTTATACAAAAGTAGCTATTAATAAACAGCAGTTAATTTACTAAAATTTATATTAGACAGAAGAGGATTGAGCACTAAAATTAGATACACTTTATGCAATGAGTTTCAAGTGCTTTATGGAAAAACGGAGGGTTGGTTTATCTTTTTTTTCTTTTACACTTTTTATTTTAAATGCTATTTAAATCTTCCACAGTATTGTATGTCTTCTTTAGCTGTTCTAGTTAGCCAAAATTCCATAGATTTAATTTAATGCCATCAGCAATGTATACAGTAAAAATGACAATTTTCCTTCTGTATCTAGAGAGTGGTTATATATCAATAATCACTTTGATATAATTACCTATCTAAATAACATTTTTAGAAATTTATTTTCTTTTTCATAAACCTTAGGGAAAAATAAACTATTATTGAGCTTTTGTGCATTTCATGTACATTGCACATACATATGAAATTTTCAAAAATTAAGACATTATTTAAAATAGAAATTTCATTTCAGTGTTTTTGGAAAATAAAAGGATGTTTCAAAGGTAATATCTTGTGGAAAATTTCCCATCCTGTCGCATGTTGAAGCATGGCATCTTTCAAGACAATAAACTCTGATTAAGAAAAACAAACAAACAAAGCATCCAAAACAGACCAGACCAGAACAGAACAGAACAAAACATACTTCCTGGTGTATTTCAAGAAAATAATGTCTCGATACCTATTCCCTCTTCTAACATCGGGCACCTGCACAGCTGAAAAGAACAAGTACTAGAGGATGTATACAAATTAATGGCATCAAATAATAATCTAGGTAATGGTGTTCAGGATAAATTTATGCTGATTAGTTTCCTCTATAAAATTTTATGCTTTAACAAAGAATAGTATGCATTTCATAGTTTCATGGATATTTACATGTCTTAGGTCATAGATCCTAGAGAAAATCCTATCTCTGTCATCTCTCTAGACAAATGAAATTTCTTACTGCATGGTAAATATGAATCATTACATTTATGCACATCTATATAGTACACCACTCAACAAAGAAACTTATTTTTGCAACATATGGAGGCTACTACTCAGTTCCACAACTGGTCACACACAGAATATGTGTCTGAGAGATGCCCAGCCCTAAGTGACACATGTACAGCAGAACCTGAACACCTGACTCTCATGGAACATAGCAGAACAAGCAGTTGAGACAATACTAACGCATCCCTCAACTCTCACCGGTAAAGCGGTCTCAGAGTGAGACGTACACAGAAGCTGACAACTGACCAAGTTTGGAGTATAAGTGACTGCAGAGTAATGTCCTTGGATGGGTTTCCTACAGTAAACCTCACCCAGCCATGGCTCAGGGACTATCGTAGAAGACAGTGTAGAAAGATTGTAAAATTCATGGTTGGTGCATGAACATAAGGAAACAGAGGCTTTTAGGCCTCTGGGAACTTGCTCATATGAACTCGCAACAATGATGACAGCATGCACAAGACCCATGTTGACTCAATCAGACAAAAATCCAGCATAGAAGTGGGGAAATGGGCAGCAGGCTTCTACTCTAGCCAGTGAACTGTTGGCAAGTGATTACTGTGGGATAAGGGAGAATTGATCCTTAAGGGAATGACTTGAGACAGGCTGACTAGACTCCAGTGGATGAACTTTCAATGAGAAACATGTGGGTACAAATGCTTGACTGGATAGGAGTTAACATATACACAGAATTCATGAACTCTAGTGGGGGAGGCTATTGGAGGCCCAGATGGGGGAGGGAATCTAAATTTAATTATGACCTACCATATGAAATGCATGAAAACTCAATAAAATATTTTTAAAAAACTAGTCATAGACACATGATAAATAAGGACACACATTATTTAGAGCTTACCTCGTGGTTTATAAACATTGAAACCAGAGACCTGAGAGGAAACATTAAAAAGGAAAAAATCATAGAGGCAAAGTTGCAGTTCTAGCTTCTCATAACAAATGTATACAGCCTTGGGAATGAAAGATCAGGTTCAGCTGACCCAGATGTCTAAACTAATTTCTCCTTTAAATATCACTTTACCTATCTGAACTTTGCTGTTAACACACAGGTAAAAATTCCATATCTAGCCTGTTCTGGTTTCTGCATGACAGTATCTAAGTAAATGTCAGTCTGTAAACTCCTATTTGCCACTGTGGACAGAGAAGATATTCTGATATTATGCAAAATACATCATGGCTCCCGTGTTACATTCCAAAGCCAGATTAATTTGCAGTTCAGATTCACTGGCGAAGTTATCATTTCAGCAATAAAATGTTTCATTAATGATATCACTCTCATTTTAATTAAGTAAGCAGAAAATAGAACAAAAAGTATCCCAAGTTGAACACGATCAGAAAAACACAACATTATTATAGTGTCTCAGCAGAAGCTGAGTGCATATAATGATATTTTTGTAAAACCAACATGCAAAACTTGTCATGCAAAGTTTATTCACTCCTTGTCATGTAAAACTGTGTTCACAGGTATCTCTTGTTCACATGTGGCTTTGTTTAGGACAAATGTATAGGACATTTTCAGTCTGTTCTTAAAAATGTTCATATTTGTTAAATATGTACTGATACCAATTCTTATAGATGAATTTGAGGAATGATGATATTACAAACAACACAATGGAATAATCCTGATATCCATGTCTTTTCCTGAATGCCACAGATGTCCCAAACCAACTGGATTAATTATTTTGTGTAACTTTCATTCTTCTTAATCCCAAAAGAGAGTTTTACTGCATTTACTGCTTCCCTATTCCATCCACACATATTTTGGGGCTCATTGGTATATTCATGCATGGTGACTTCTCAGAAATGGTTATAAGTAACCCTACAAAAACCGGAACAATTGGGACCTTAAGGAGAAAGCTCTGGATAATTCAGGTCAGGCACTTGAATTTGACTTGAGTGAAAATTGTTGATGCAACATCTCATATTTTTAAAATTTTAACAAGATTTGCACACACATGGGGTTCATACAGTGTTTTAATACAAACACACAGTGTGAGTGATCAAATCATAGTAATTAAATTTTAATCTCATTACAAATTTATGTTTTCTTTTGGTTGTGAGCATTTAGGCTGTTTCCATTTAGCTATTTCTTAAATGTACAATAACCTATTGTAAATATATTCACTTTGCTATGCTGTGAAAACATATAAACATTTCTTCTTTTATAGCAATCATATTTGGAATCTTGTTATAGACAGTTCTGTTTGTCCTCTGCACCACTTCCAATTTTAAAGTAACCACTATTTTGTGCTCTCCATTTATAAAGTCAACTTTGTTGACTTTCATATATGAATGAGATTATTTACTGTTGAAAGGTGGAACTTTGTGTTCTCATGCTTTGGAAAACGATAAAGATGTTCTATGCTAACACAAAGTAATATCATTCAATACCTGTAACCAGAGCAGAAAATCTACCCAGGAGAGTCACATGGTCTGAATTAAATTGTGCTGTTAGTCAGAAATGTGTTTAAGTTTCTGAACATCTGGAAATTTTTTTCAAGTAAATATTATGAGTTATTAAATGAACATGTACATAGTCAAAAACACACTTTTCCTCTTAGTATGATTTCTAATATTCTCCATTTTATATTACATTAACTTTCTCATTCACCAGGATGTGGTAGGTCACATCTAACTTTTGTAGTAAGAATAATATTCCCAACCAAAGGGCTAGAGAGATAAATCAGCTGTGAAGAGCACTGACTGCTCTTGCAGAAGACCAGGATTCAAATTTCAGGATCCACTTGGTAGCTAACAGCTGTGCTATCTATAACTCCAGTTCCAGGGGATATGATGTTCTCTTCTGACATTCTGACATCTATGGGCACTGCATGACACAGGTGCACTTACATACACTCAGGCATAACACTCATACACATAAAATAATAAAATAAATTTAAAAAATATTGCCAAACTAGAAAAATCAGTTGAAAGTAATGTCATGCATAGTCTAGCTTGCTCACTGTTCATAAATTCATTGTAATCAAGGTAGCTTAAATATTACAATGGAAATAGTACATCATAAACATAGAGGTGTGCTTATGGGGGCTAGAGAGTCAGTGGCTAAGAGCACTGGTTGCTCTTTCAGAGTACTGGGGTTCGATTCCCAACACCCACATGATGGCTAGCAATGGTCTATAACTACAGTTCCAGGGGACCCGACCCCCGATTCTGACCTCCGTGGGCATTGCACAACATGGACTCACTTACAATGACCCTGTAGGTCAGAAGAAGGCTTTGGTTCCTCTGGAGCTGAGTTAATGGAGGACTGTTAGCCATCATGTGGGTGCTAGGAATTGAACCCAGGTCCTCTGCAAGAACAGAGTTCTTAACCACTGAGCCATCTCTCCAGCCCCTGTATTTGCTATATTATGCTCACCAACAGAATATAAACCATGAACACAGACATGTCTTTTTGCCTTATCTTTCACCTTTTCTGCCTGCACAGAATTTGAAAATCATTATTTTCTCTATGAAAATTATACTTTAACATTAACTCAGCCATAAACTCACATTGTTATTTAGGCTTCATGCTGTAAATACTCTACTGTATATTCATTTGGAAAATTTGAAATTTACTAGGCACAACATTTAGAGGTGCTCACAGCATCAAACTTCTGCTCCTTATACCTTTATAATCAGACCTTGTAAGAACGTGAATGTTTACTTTGGTTCCACATGTTTGTGGTCAGGATGGAGTGGAGTACGCAGATGTTCAGTTCACTGTATTTGTCTTTTAGGAAAAAAAAAAAAAAAACAGAACATTAGGACTGGAGTGATGGCTGCTCTTGAAGAGGACCTGAGTTTGGTTCCCATCACTCATATGGGGGCTAACAACCATCAATAACTCCAGTTCCAGGGGATCCAAAACCCTCTTGTGACCTCAGGGGACTCTGCATGACACTGTTGCAACTACCTGCATGCAGGCAATATGTTTGTACACATAAAATAAAAATAACAAATAAACTTAAAAATGAAAATGGAGCATTGTTTATGACTATTAAATAATTAGCCACAAGACTATTGCTTGCAAAACAGATAATTTTTTCCATATAATTTGAATGGTTTATAGACAAGATGAAAGCACAGCTTTAAATATTTTGATTATCCATTTGATTCACAATGAACAAAGCTTTATTATTTAAGATTGTAGAAATTGTGTACACCACCACAACTTTAAATTAAAAAAAAGAGACACACTTTTAATTTGCAATCTTATTTTCCCCCAGGCATTGAAACTTCCTCCTAAGATGGGATTCTGCACTCTTTATTTTTTCTGATATGCAATGATGCCAAATGCTCAATAAGGGGGGAAATTTTTCATAAACCAAGAACTTTTTAAAAAACAATAATTCAGTTACAATATTAGCTCAAGTACTGGATTGACCAAAGCACAATGTTATACTTCTTTATGAAATAAGTTTTTGAAATTTAAAACTTGGAATAGAATGGCATGAGTTTTATCATAAGATTTGATTTTCAAGTAGCCTGAGGGTTGGAAGAAAATTGATCATGAGTTTCAGAGTGTTGGTGATTTAATGTACCATCTGGTTGAAACACAACTATGAGACAAAAATCTTTTGAAAATGTTTTTTAATTGCAATGATAGAGATGTCTAGCAATGTAGCTCATTTGACACAAGTTCTGTGAAAGCATGTTGTCTTTTGTAGCTACCACCCTATTCACAAAACAAAAATTAAAGGACTAAATTAGATAAAAGCTAAATGAATCCCCTTTTAGAATAAAAATGACTGGGCACATACAATGAAAGGTTCATATAATCAGATTTCTGTAATTTAACAGCTGTATAAAACATTTTTATAAACTTTATATGTCAAGTGGGATAAGACACAGACATTTTGAGGACACCACTTTCCTTTATTTTAAAATAAAGAATTCTAATCTTTAATTTCTATGGTAGCTTTAATACTAAGTATAGTTTTGGCATTATACCAAATTCTACAGTACATGTTTCACCATGTTCTAAGTTCTCTGGTGAAATTCACACTTGCCAGCTTCCATGGAAACCATGAAGCACATCTTTTCTTTTCCTAACTCAAGATTGTAAATGTATGTGCTTGGTATCACCACAAGATTCTCTACCTGGCTCCTTCTCTCCCTCCATTCTGAGAGAAAATTCATTGGTATTTCTCTCTCTCCTTAAGTCCTGAGGGTATTTTAAAAGTAGCACTTGTGTTGAGAAGCAAGGCTATTCTTAACTTAATCATACCAAGTGAATAGAAGGTAAGCTAATCAGGGTACTTTAGGGATATGATCCAAAAACAAATTGTTTAGACTTCTTAAAGAAAACATTAAGTGCCTCTTTTGCCTTAGGAAAAGAAGTGCAGTCTTTCAAATAATGTAAAATTTATTGACCCATAATCTGATAATTGTATAGTGATGAATAGAGGTTATATAAAGTAAGCTGATGTAAACTTAGCTTCATATTTATTTTACACCTAAATTCAGTGACATTTGCCATGTAGTTTATAAAATTATATACCATGATAAAATTAATGCACCACATTATGCACACTGAACAAAGAGATGTAATAAAAAAACAGCAGTTTTAAAGTTTGGTCTCTTCCTTTGGTCGATATGCTTTCATACGTTGATGAGCGAAAGTAATACATTATTTGCATTTTAAATTACACCTTTAATATGCCTTATTATTTCTTGTTTATTCTTTATATGTATCACAAAAAATTCTAAAAGTTGACAAATGAACATTTTCCATGAGTCAAATCCAGCTCTAATCTCCCTCAAATGATAATTCCTATACTTCAGGTATTTTCTCAGTTAACAGATATTGTCTTTTGAAATGGGGGTATTAAAATTATGAGTCATGCTGAAGAGCAGTGTGTCCTGGATAAAACACACCTTCCTATGATTCTCATTCAACAGTCTTTACATTGATTTTTTTAAAGTGACATTCTGAGTCTTCTTCAAAAATATAATTCTGCGGAGTGGGAGGAAAATCTTCACTAGCTATACATCCGACAGAGGATTAATATCCATAATATACAAAGAATTCAGAAAAAAAGAAAAGAAACGGGGGGCTGGAGAGATGGCTCGGTGGTTAAGAGCACTGATTGCTCTTGCAGAGGACCCGTATTTGATTCCCAGCACCCATATGGCGGCTACAAACCATCCTTAACTCCAGTTCCAGGGAAATCCAAAGCCTTCATCTGACCTCCGCGGCATTGCATGACACGGGTGCACTCACATACATGCAGGCAATACACTCATACACATAAAATAAAAATAAATAAAATGTTTTAAAAAGAAAAAAAGAAAAAAACAGGAACATAAATGACCCAATGAAAAGATGGGCTAAGAGCCTGAAAAGAGGTTTCTCAAATGAAGAAATAAAAATGGCTGAGAAGTGCCTTAACAAGTGCTCAACACCCATAGTAATTAGAGAAATGCTACTCAAAACCACTTTAATACAGACAGACATCAAAAAGACCATTCGCCATCATCAAGTAGGCTTTATCCAAGAGATGCAGAGATGGTTCGATATAATGCAAGTCAATGAACGTGATTAATCACATAAGTGGACTCAAAGACAAAAATCACAGTGTCCTCTCAATAGATGCAGAAAAGGCTTTTGACAAAACTCAGCATGAATTTATGTTCAAAGTCCTAGAGGGAATTGGACTGGAGGGAACATACCTCAACATAATTAAAGCTATATACAACAAACCCACAGCCAATATCATTCTAAATGGAGAAAAACTGGAAGCATTCCCATTAAAATCAGGAGCCAGACAAGGATGTCCACTATCTCCACTCCCTTCAACATAGTGCTTGAAACTCTTGCTACAGCAATAAGACAGGAGAAGGAAATTAAAGAAGTACTAATAGGAAAAGAAGAGGCCAAACTATCAGTTTTTTGCAGACGATGTGATGCTATACCTAAGAGATCCCAAAAGTTCCACCAGAAAATGCCTAGAACTGATCAACACTTTTGGTATAGTGGCAGGTTATAAAATCAATATGCAAAAATCAATAGCTATTCTATATACCAATAACAAGCAATTGGAGAAGGAATAGAGGGAAATGATTTCATTCACAATTGCTGCAAAAATTAAAATATCATGAATAAATCTGACCAAATACACCAAAGATCTCTACAATGAAAATTTTAAATCATTAAAGAAGGCAATTGAGGAAGACAACAGGAAATGGAAGGACCTCCCATGTTCATGAATTGGAAGAATTAATATTGTTAAAATGACCATCCTACCAAAAGCAATATATACATTCAATGTAATCCCAATTAAAATCCCCAAGACATACTTCACAGAATTAGAAAAATTCATCATTAAATTCATATGGAGGCACAAAAGACCCTGGATAGCCAAAGCAACCCTGAGCACAAAGTATAATGCTGGGGGGAGTACTATACCAGATCTCAAAGTACACTATAGAGCCATAGTCATAAAAACAGCATGGTCCTGGCACAAAAACAGACACATAGATCAATGGAACATCAATGAAGATCCAAACCTGAGTATCCTCAATTTCAGCCACCTGATATTTCACAATGGTGCCAAGAACACACAATGGAGGAAAGACAGCATCTTCAACAAAAATTGCTGGTAAAACTGGATCGCCACCTGTGGAAGAATGAAACTAGAACCTTATCTTTGCCTTGCACAAAAGTCAATTCCAAATGGACCAAAGACCTCAATGTGAAACTGTAAACCCTGAAATATTAGAAAAAAATATTGGGAGTAGCTTACAGGATATAGGTGTAGGAAAGGATTTTCTAAATCAGACAGAGGTTGCTCAGGAATTAAGGTCAGTAATCAATAAGTGGAACCTCATTAAACTAAAAAGCTTCTGTACAGCAAAAGAAACAATTAAAAAAGTGAAGAGAAAACCCACAGAATTGGAAAAAATCTTCACTAGTGACACATCTGACAGAGGTTTAACATTCCAGAATATATAAAGAACTCAAAGAATCGTGAAACCAAATGACTCAATTCAAACATGGGCTAAAGATCTAAACAGAGAGTCCTCAAAGGAAGAAACAAAGATGGTCAAGAAACATGTCAAAAAGTGTTCAGCATCGTTAATAATTATGGAAATGAAAATTAAAACCACCCTAAGGTATCATCTTACCCCAATCAGATGGGGTAGAATCAAGAGAACAAATGAAAGCAAATACTGGCAAGGATGTGGAGAAAGGGGAACTCTCATTCACTGCTGGTGGGGATTGCAAACTCATGCAGCCTCTAGAGTAAACAGTGTGGAGAACTGTTAAAAAACTAAACATGAATCTACCATATGACCTGGTTATACCACTCCTTGGCATATACCCAAAGGACTCATCCTATTGTACGAACACTTCTACAACCATGTTTGTTGCTGCTCTTTTCACAAAAGCTAAGAGATGGAAGCAACCTAAGTGTCCCTCAACTGATGAGTGGTTAACAAAAATGTGGTATATTTACACAATGGAGTCCTATTCAGCAGTAAAGAAAGATGAAATAATGAAATTTGCAGGTAAATGGATGGATCTAGAAACTGTTATACTAAGTGAAGTAACACAGACTCAGAAAAACAAACAACGCATATTCTCCCTCACATGTGGCTCCTAGCACCAAATCCTTTTAAATTCCAGGTCATTTTAATATACAGCAGTCCTTTCTGCATGAAATAATCACCATCATCATGATTTCGGCTGAGCCTGATCACTAAACATAATCACAACTGGGCTTGTTGATGGTTGTGCTCATTCATTAAAAGAGTGCCAAGCACCATCACTGGGCCCTCACCTGAGTATCCAGCCACTCTTCCCAGCCAATTAGTCCAGCCTTGGAAGACAAAAGAAAATCAAGGAAGAACCCAACAGAGGGATGCTTTTGGATGCCTGTGTCAAGAAACTCCAATGGACTCTCTTATGAACGTTTGAAAATTGCCCTGTTCTGACTTTTTTTCTAGTTCCCTGTTTAGAACTTGTAATGCTAATTACTCTTGTCTTTACTTGTCCTTCACATCTCCTATTCATTATTCAAGGACTTTCTTTTCTCCTTAGAGACAAGAGTTATGCAATTTAGGAGTCTTTTAGATAGACCCACTGAAGGGGTACTCCAATTGCCTCACCCTGTGTACCTGTTCAGCATGGAAGAAGCCAGAGCTGTCTGTGTCCTTATTCCCTACTGGCAATTTGGGTAACCACTTCAGAGGATGGTGTGATACAAATAGGAGGTAGGAATTGGCTAGGCAGTTAGGGTAAAAATCCTGAAAGACACGTAGCCAGTTTCTTGGCTAAAAGTCATGTTAGCACCATATTCTTTTCCAAAGGCCAAAAATGTTAAAAGTATTTGGGAGCTTGTATCTAATCCTTAAAAGATTTTAGGGTAACCTCTTCAGAGGGGGGAATGTTGGAGTGGAGGGAGTGGGCATGAATTGATCAAAACACCTTATATACATGTATGAAATTCTCAATAAAGTTTTTGTAAAAGTTAAAAAAAGATTTCTTTTTACCCAAGTCAGACTTTTAAGATCAAGAGTACTGTGTTTCTATAAAAGATTAAGTATTTTAAACCTTAAGAATTTTATTTTATTAGGTGAATCTTAGGTTTAGCTTCTTTCACATCAGTACTATAGAATCATAAGATATTTTTCAAGCATTAACAAAGATATTTATCTTAATGATTTCTTCCTTTTGCATTATAAAATCAAGTCAGAATCACATTTGATCTACAATTGCTCAATTTTTTTATAGTTATATGCTTTTAATTGTTTGCTAAGAGAAGACAGATCAAGTTAAAGACAAAACATTCAATTTTGTATTTGCTAATACCATTGAAATCTATTAAGAAAGATGTTTTTGTTAATTAAGAATGAAAATGGGAACATTCAGCCATTTCAGGTAATAGTTCTTTGGAGGCAAAACTTGAGTGAGTATCATCTATTATAGGATGCTTCTTAATTGTATTTCTGCTTTCTAAAGGTACTATTTCCTTCACCTACTCTCTTCTAGAGATCTCATTCTCTGCTTCTTCATCCACAGCTACCTGAGCAAACTTCATTCAGTATTACTTAGGTACATTGAACATTTTCCTCCAGATGAGATCATACTTCTCCTGGATCATGTTTGGTTTTGCATATATTCAGTGCACATTGTGTGGGGATTCATATAGACCATGTATTCATATATAATATGTGCTTTGATCATATTCATTACATATGTATATGGTTTTATATACCAATAAAAAATTCTAGGACACTCAGTGAAACAAAATATGGATCACCTGCCTCCATCTTTCAGAATTATTTCAGTTAATGTAATATATTCCAGTTGCATAAACATTTGTAAATGTCATAACTCCAGTCATTTTATGAATGAATGAAACTCTATTTCAAATATGTCATACTTTTTCTAGTCACTTAATGATAGACACCTACATATTTATCTTCAGATCAAAGTTACACATTAACACACTTCATAAATAAATTGTATTTAAATGATTTTAACTAGGAACATAAAAATTATTTTAAGAGTAACCCCTATTTGTAGCAATTTATTTTGGCTTAGATTAAACAGTCAAGGGAAGATTTCAGTTTTTCAAAAATTTGTTTTTATTTAATTTTTGCATATTTTTCACAAAACATCTAGATCAATCTTAATCATCTTTATACCTCAGTCCCCACTAGCACCCTCCCATAGCCCCACCACCGGAATTCATACATTCTGTCATTTGTGTTAAGGCCTATTGTATCAAGCTAGTGTCCTAAGATGTTCTTCAGTGTAAGTTTATCTACTGAGGTATGGTCAACTTATCTAGACTCCCTTGCTTTAGGAAGATCAGCTCTTCTTCACCTAGCAGTAATCAGTTGACAGTATTTCTTCAGCCTCGATTGGGGTCTGCTGTCCATTTCCCCAGTTCTATGTTGAATTTTTTTCTGCTTGAGTTTGCATGGTAATTGTATGTGCTGATACCATTGCTGTAGATTTATATGTTCAGTGTCCTGGGAGCTTGTAGGACTCTAGTACCATATGGTCGTGCACCTCCTCTCTGGCTCTTACAATCTTTCTGCCCCTTCTTCTGCAATGCTCCCTGAGCCCTGAGTGGGTGAAATGTAATATAGGAGCCCTATCCAAGGACCGGAATTCTGCAAACTCTTAGTCTATACACTTTGGCCATTTATGACTTCTGTGTTCCTGATTCTCACTTGCATGAGGGAGCTTTATTAATGAGAACTGAGAGATTCATTAGTAATCTCTTTACCCCTGTTCTATGTTCCATGTGTCTTAAGCGTAGATATTGCATTGTAAATGTGTCAATTAAGACTGGGAAATTCATAGACAATGTCTATGTGACCAATTGTGGTACTCTGTAATTATCTCTGTCTAGTGAAAAAGAAGTTTTTTTGCTGAGTGGCAACTGGTATATTTGTCTGGACATATTTTGCACATAGTAAGAAATTACATTAGTCTAGGGATGAGACAGTCTTGGTGTTTTCTCTAAGAACTATGACCTCTCTACCCATGTCTATTTTGTTAGGTTTATGGTACCACACTTGAGTTTCCACCCACTGAATGGGCTTTATTCCAATTAGGTAGCTGGGATTGCCCACAGTATAAAAGTGCTAACTACTTCACCAATGTTATATGCTGTGCCGGTCACTGATTGGTCATTTTGTCTTGAAGCTGGTGTTGTATCATTGACTGATGTTTTCCCTCAGAACCTTCATAGTCTTCTCCAAAGCTATGACAGCTAGCATTCAAGGGAAGTAACTTCCTGGTCATTTCCAGGTTTATTGTTACAATCCTGTGTCTGAAGTATGATTTGTCTTCAGCAGTAAGATCTTACCCTCAAGTTCTGTGAAGCAATCAGGGCTGTGGCAATAGTTTGTGAAATTGTGGAGGTCTCTTGGACCACCCTAGCCAAAAACTCAAAGGAAGGTTTTTGTTTCTTGTTATGTAGCTTTTAACTATGCACTTGGAATCATGTGGAAATATTGTATATGTAATTTGTCCTTTGTTGTATTAATATGATCCCCTCTTTTTTAAAAAAATAGCTAGGCATCTGTATTAGTCAGGGTTCTCCAAAGAAACAGAACCAGTAGAATGAATATGTATAGAGATTTATCAGCTTAGCTCACAGGATAGAGTCCGAGTAGTCCAACAATGGCTGCACCACACTGGAGAGGCTGAGAATCTGTAGTCGCTCAGTCCACAAGGCTGGATGTCTCAGTAGTCCCAATACGGTGCTGAAGGTCTGAAAAATTCCAAAATATCAGCTAGTCTTCAGTCTACAGCAGCAAGACGAACTCACCAGCGAGAGAGAAGGCAAGCTGCAAAAAGCCCCGCATTCTCCTCTGCCTTGGTCTTTTATTCCAGGTGCCATCAGAAGGTAACACCCACATTTAGGGTGTGCCTTCTGGCTTTAGATGATCCAATCAAGAAGATCTCTTTCATTTCAGTTAATCTCAGATCAAATCAAGTTGACACCCAGGATTAGCCATCACAGCATCATTTATCCTCTCTCTCTCTCTCTCTCTCTCTCTCTCCCTGTCTTACCCTTACACCATGGCTTCTCCATTTAGAGAGTCCCCATTTTCCCCATATCTCCCATGTATCTCTCCTATAGTATGAGTGCCTTCTTTCCCTTTCTCCAAGGTATGTTGTATAACCCTGCCTCTCCCTCCATTTAATATCCCCATTTTTATCCATTTTTCCCTTAGCAACACCTGACTCTTAATGTTCTTCTAGATGTCTACAAAACATCTTAAAAGGTGTTCAAAATTGTTAGTAATTAGGGAAATGCAAATTAAAACCACCTGAGGATTTCATCTTACCCCAGTCAGATCGCTAAGATAAAGAGAACAAACGATACCAAATACTGGAGAAGATGTGGAGAAAGGAAAACACTCATCCACAGCTGGTGGGGCTGAAAACTCATGCAACTCCCATGGAAAGCAGTGTGGAGAATTCTCAAAAAACTGATAATCGACCTACCATTTGATCCCGGTATACCATTCCTTGGCATATACCCAAGGGACTCATCCTAGTGCAGAGATACTTTTACATCCATGTTTGTTGCTGCTCTTTTCACAATAGTTAAGATTTTTGGCATTCATGAAAACCTGCTTTTCTTCCTCATTTGATTAATACTGAAGAATGTTATTGGCAATTAACTTCTCTCTTCAGTGAAAACCATGTTTTTGGCACTGGGTCAAGTCCATTTTTACTTGGTCAGAAAAACACAAATGACTAATGTCAGACTGAGGATTCAAATGAGCAACATTGAGTCTCAAAACCTTAGTTAACCTGGGTGATTTTAATTATCAAATAAAACCACACAAAGCACTTAATTTTCTATGAGAAAATTAGTTCATTCATCCTCTAACTAATTTTGAGGAAGTGAAGGTAATATTAATTTTAGGAAAATACATAAATAAGACAAGTAGACATTAATATTTTCACAAGAAATGAATGTAAGAACATACTTGAACAATTATTTTCTAAATAAGAAAAGATAAATTCTCTAGAAAACTTCAATTAATTAACCTAAGATAAATTTTATCTACTAAATCTGCTTTATAGTAAAAAAAAATCAAAGTTTTTTTTTACTTCCGTTTTAATAGAATACTGGTTTTCATCATTCACTTTTATATTTTTGTTCTAGTTTATTATTTCTAATCATTAATGGATGCTGCTTTTCCAGTTTCCCTCTTTACATAAAACAATTTTGCCTAAACAAGAGTATTGGAAGTTATTTAAAATTATGAAAGCCCTAAAAGTTCAATTATCTTTTCCTTTTTTACAGTTCTTAAAGATCATAAAAATAAGCTTCAATATTTTGACTAGCGCACACAAATTCAAGTACTTAGCGATCACTGAAATATAATAAAACACTAAAAATTTATTTCATTAGACATTCCATACCCTACTTCTAACAAAATGAAAGCATCCAACAAGCCCCACCCGCCTCCAGTAGAACAATTCCTTCCTTGGGGATGTGATACAAGTGATCCCCAGTCAAACATTCACAGAAGCAGGATCCTGATGAGTTCCAGCACAAAGACTTCTGGCAATCTGAAGTATGATGTCTCATGTGCAAGTTATTGCTTAACAATCACACAGAAGGTTAAGTACTAAAAAGAACATGAGTGTTTTAAGACACTAGTAGTACATCATCAGCAGTATTTCTGAAAAATAAAAAATCATTAGTTTGCCAAAAATTTTAATGAAATCATGATTAATAAATGTCTTTCAAAGGTCTACATCAAAGTCAGTGCATTGGGATGATAAATGTAAACATGCAGACCATGCATTGCCAAAAGCTGTGTGATTCACTTTCACAGCTCATCTGATTGATCTGTCCATTATTCAACTACATAATTTATCACTCTAAGAGGGACAATTCATTCTAAGCATAGTATAACCAGGGAGTTGTAAATAGTAAAATATTTCCAGACTTGGTTGCCTATGTACTGGAATTCCTTTTGTTATTATTATTTGAAAAATGTAATTAATTCAGATTTAACAACCTCAACCTCAACAGCATTTCAGATAACAAAACAGAGTAAAAACCTACTCTTCTGAATTTGGTTTACTTCAGAGCATTCTAACACATCCTTTCCTCAGGTAGTGTTTCCATTTCCCTGTGTTCATTCCTCATGAGGTGTCCATCTGTTGTTAAACCTAAATCTGTCAGAAATGGGATAGCATCCCAAAACCTGTCAAAGGAAAATTCTGTAACTATATTGCTTGAACCATAAATAGCAGTGCTCACCATTATGTTAAAGCTCATTGAATTAAATTATAGATGCTGCATCCCTCTCTATTTACAATGTGAGACACTGAGTAGCATAGACTTTGTGATTTCCAATCATTTATTCACTCCTTGATCCAGTCATCTGAATGAGTCAATTCTACTGCAGTGCTTTGATGTAATCTAGAACTGAGTCAAAGTATTTAGCAGATCCCATGAATACCTTATTAAAAATACATACTTATTTTGAAGATAAAAACTGTGGTGATAAATGGGATATGCTTGTGAGTTTTTGATATGTACCTGAGTTTTGGCAAGCTAGACGTTTGAATATAACCTTCAGATAGAGGAGGCTGGCACTACAGGAACCCCACTACATATAGACAAAGGAGAAGTTAAAACTGATTACACTGATTAAGGACAGTCCAGATTCCTCTTTGTCTCACTTTCACTGAACTATACTTTCCTCTTTCTCAACAACATAATTATTTTGTTTTTAATTTCTCATTTGGAGCTATGTAGCACATTGACAATAGAATCTTTACACTTTTGGCTCATGGAAAATGGTGGAACGGGATAGAAAATATATTAATGCATCTCTCAACTCTCACCAGCAAAGCTTCCACATGCAACAGAGTATGATGCACACAGAAGGCCACAACTGGCCAAAGTGTAGAGAATAGGAGACTTCAGAGAGAGAGTTCCTGATAGAATTATTGTATTAAACCTTTCCCACTTGATTCAGGGACCACTGGAGGAAGAGTGGGCATAAAAACTTATAAGAGTCAGGGTTGTTGCACAATCATAAGAAAATAGAGTCTTCCAGATCTCTGGGAACTTTCTCATATGAACTTATAGCAATGGTGTCAGCATGCACAAGACCCATTCAAATTTAATCAGACAAAAATCCAGCATAGAACTGTGGAAATGGGCAGCAGGCCCCAACCTTAGCAGAATTTTTGGCAGCTGATCATTGCTGGGTGAGGGAGGGTTGATGTTCTTTAAGGGAGAGACTCTAGATAGATTGACTAGAATCCGGTGGATGAACTTGCACTGAGGGATATCTGAGTGTATAAACTTGACTCAATAAGCCTTAACACATATGACAGAATGCATGAAATCCAGTGGAGAGGGGGCTCTGGGGGATGAGGATACAGGAGGTGATATACAGATGGTTAAGATGTTTTATATGAAATGCATGAAAATTCAATAAAAATATACCCTGAAAATGCATTTAAAACAATTTAGAAATTATTTTAATACATTTCATTGCATTGTTGCATTTTTGTCATTTTTATACACTGTAGTTTGATGATATTTAGATACTTCCCCTATCAGCACCTCTCCCCACTGTCACCAAATATAATGTATTCTCATTGTAGCATTAGTTGAAAACATGCTTTCTCTACTCCAAAAACAGTTTTATAAATTGCTTCTGGAATTATTCTATTGACTTTTGAGTATTCAATCAGTAGTTATAGTGGTGATTTGGCTTTAAAATGACACAAAGAAAGTAGTATAGAAGATTCCAAAAATGAGTTGTTAATCTTATCTAAATTCCTAAAAACTTGCACTTTTGTTTCATATTTACAGTTACAACTCTAAGACCTACATTTCCTGGTAGATAATTCACAGTTTGACCACAAATAGTCAACATGGCCAAAGAAAACTCTAAATATTTCAAATTGGTTAACTTAGTCTTTTCTCTGTCTGTAACTGTGGGTGTTAAGTAATCAGCTCTCTCATTCAATTAATTAGTGTTTTTCCAGTTATTTCTGCCTTTTCTTCTTGAGTTCTCTTTCTTTTCTGTAGTATTAGAGTGTGCCTGGTCCCCCTGAGAGGAACATTTTGGCTATGCCTTTATACGGCTTGATAAACTGTTTCAAATGAGAGACCATCATACATCAGCTCTGCCATAACTTGCATTAAATATTAAGTAATAAGTTTATTTGGTATCATGAGAACCTAATTATCTTAAAAGAATTATAATTAAAATATATTACCCTTTGATCAACACTTATTTTCAGTTTTAACTGAACCACATTAGTGTGTAATAAAATACTTTTGAATGGAAACTGGCAGTAAAGATACTGAGACCGTCTCATAGTTAAAACCATGTCTGCTCTGTTGTTGAACAGTCTTGAGTCGGTATCTGATTCCCTAAAATCCAGGGTCTTACAAAATTAGAGACTGATGTCACTGCCATCTCTAAGATACTTTTTAAAATGACTGATAGTATGGGGAGTGGGGTGACTATTATCACCTTTTAGTCATGACTTGAATAATGACACTGTGTGGAAAATACATATAGCATTTTTTAACTTCCTAAAGAACTAAAATCCAATTATGAGAAATAGAACAAATTGAAGACTAGGAATAGTTTCTTTTATTTATATTTCCTGTGCTACCAATAACCAGAAAGTAATGAAAACATTTGACAAGAGAATCCTATTGATTATTTTTCTCCAATTACATTAACAGATTGTATTCAATCTCTTTCTTAAATGGATATGAATATGAATTGTCAGAGGTATTTTTAACAAGATTTCAAGGAAAGGTTTCTGTATCATTGCAGTAACAGGATTTGCATATAGTTGACAGCTGCAGCACATAAATTAAATAAAATTTTATCATTATGTTAAAAACATGTCATTTACATGAATACAGGAAATTCAATGTTTTAGAAGGAAGAGAAAACAACAAATATTAGCCTTGAGTCAAATGTTGATGCATGCTAGAAAAGTACACATTTGTTACTCTTATTTTATTTTTCAACGTGTACTTTGTAAAAGGAACAGGGAATTGAATTTAAGTCAACCATCACGAAAGCAGTGCTCTTAAGTCACTCTCCAAAACAGGTTCTCTGGAAAGGAAGTTTAAGCAGGAAACTAAAAAGAATATGAAATACCTGAATTCTAGTCCTGAGTCCTATATTAACTAATGTATTTTTTTAAAAGAATTGTAAACTTTTCTCCACATTTATTTTTCTGATTGTTAAAAATAAGATTTTCACAAGATCCTGCAAACTATAAAATTCTATAGTACTATCATAATTTAAAACTGAACAATATCTTACTGCCAAGGAAGAATAATTTACATTGGAAGTAGCAAAATACAAAGAGCATCTTGTTCACAAAACGTTCATGAATTTGTTGTCATCTTCCTTTGCTTTTCAGCAATTTAGTCAAACATGATTCATGCTCTTATCTAAAATGTTATGATCAGCACATTTTATAAAGCAAAACAAAACAACTACAGTGAAACCCAGCGACATTCTTCAATGAATTGCTCATGAAAGCAAACCAAAAATCCTGATCTGTGATAAACTAATGGTATAATGTACTTCACATATTCAATGAAACACTTTTGTATTTGAGCTCAGTAAAACATCAGGTTGCTAAAAGAAGTTTCTTTGGTTAACCAAGGATATGCTCATGTCTGGCGTTCAAGGAAAAACATGCTTCTAATGAAAGAAGAAAATGTCTTAACACTGAGAACTGTTACATGATAAAACTAAAGACCAGTCCTCAGCATCTCAGGTGAAGCATCGGCTATGATAAAATGATGCATCTCACTATGAATAACACACACATCAATAGGTGGTAGAAGCACATTTGATGTGTTTGATCTCTCCCATTGTGCAGCTAATGGAGTTTGGAGAAAATGATCCAAAAAGTGCCAGCTGGTTTATTCAATACATAAACAGCGAGATATAGTTAGAGATGATTTGGCAATTTCATTTACTTGAATTCTCAAACCTGATTTATTTTTTTCTATCATAGTTGACATGGATACTTTTATATTTGGAACATTAACATTCAGGTAAATTCAGTACTTGTAATAATGGTTCTATACTCAATAAAAAATTGGAAAAAAGGGATCTGACTTTCATCAATTTTATTATTCATCACTTTTTGAGAGATGATCACCTTCTGTAGCCCAGGCTACCTCAGCAAGACTACAAGTATGCAGCACCACTGACTAGACCCCAGTGGATGAACTTGCACTAAGGGATGTCAGTGGACACTAACTGGACTCTGTATCAGAGTATGCTGGTGGGGAAGAGGTATGAAGATCATTAAGGTGTTCTGTGTAAAGTACAAAGAAATTCAATATTTTTTTCTTTAAAAGCAAAACAATCAGATTTCATCAGGGATTTGGTATCAGGTAAATTATTCAAGTGCTAGGCTTTTAATCTGTACTTCAGAGTAATGGTGCCTACTTTTTAGGCAAGTGATTTCCAAAGGTGGAGATGGAAAATAACAGTTTTGTGGAAATGCATGTTGGTGACAGGATTGATATAGATTATTGTACTCCCTATCATAGGGGACAATGCCCTGCGCTTCTTTTCGATCATTCTAAATATTCATTTGGATGAAAACTGCATTCATGGTTGTCCAAGCCTAGAATCTGTAAATGTTTACATAAATGCAATATTTTTGTATGATTTTGGTATATATCAAAATTTCCAGGAATATAAATTACTAACATATAAATTGAGGAAAGATCACAGTGTTTTATTTCTGTTTTACTGTCAAAACTTGTTCACCTTTAGGAAAAGAAATCACATAACCAACACAGAAGCTGTGCATGCAATTTGATTATCAATTAAAGTATATACCAGTCTGCAAAAAATGAATGTTATTATAAATACTTCAGGCATTACATCATTGGTGTTTTAGTCATGATTGTCAACATGATTTGATTAAGAAACTACTGGAGTTGGCAATGCTCCTGAGCATTATTAATAAGTGAAGCACACCTCTGGGAATGCCCGTGAGGGTGTCTCCAGAGATGAGTTAGATCATGTGTTGCTAGAATTCCTCCTAGGAGGCACAACACCCTGTCCGGCCCCTCCTCCCACAGTATTTACAACAAAATGAGATATAATTTCTCCAAACTACAGTTTAGGGATAAAGGGTTTATTGGGCTTCCATACAGATTGATGGGTGAGTGGTTACATACAAGAGTGTAGGTGGGAGTGGGCTCTGTGGCAGGGACCCAGTGACCTTCTAATTGTCTGCCAAAGATGGCAAAGGGGCAAAGGCCACCTCCTTCCTCTGGATTCCTCTGTCCCAATCCTTAGTCCCTCTCCCATATACCACTCTGGCCAGTGGGTTGGATGGAAGGCATGACTGTCTTTGCCTCTCTCCTCCTGCAGAACATCCATGGTTTAAGTCATTTGTGGTGATCAGAACGTGAGAATAAAGCATCCCTTCACAGCATGCCAGTCTAGCTTGCCAGGCAGTGAACAAGTCTATACAGCATCATGAGGTCTAGGAATTGGTCCCTGGATGGATTCATTGTATGATGGATTATTAAAAGGTAGAAGATGTGGTCTAGTTGGAAGAAGTAGGTCCCTGGGTGAGTGTCTTTGTGTGTTTTATCTTGACCTGGTTTTTCTCAGCCCTTTCACTGTTCCCTGGCCTCCATGAAGAAGACTTTCCACCACACACTCTTGCCAACATGATATTGTACCTCACACCTGACCCAGAAACATGAAGCCATGTATCTATGAACTGAACCAGCTGAAACTGTACACCAAAATAATTCTTCCTTAATTGGCTTCTTTCATGTATCTGTCACAATAAGAAGAAAAGTAGCAATGAATTAAAATGAAATAGAGGGGTGTAAAATGAATACTGCATTTAATTGAGCATAGACCTGTAGGTATTCATAATCTCTCCTAATAAATTTGTACATAATCATAGATAGATCTATTACTTTCTAATGGAAAAACAAATTAGCTTTTAAGCCACACTATGGGGATACTTAAAAAGAGGCAGACTGACTTAGCTTTCATTTTAAGGCCAAGAGTGAACCTGGAAGTGTGAAGCACTTTTATTTTCCAGATGTCTCTCAGAACTCTGTTCCCAAGACTGGGCTTTGCTCATTCTTAGATTGAAAAGTATCTCCTAAAGGAATGGGAAAATAGAAGTCAGGACTCATATTAATCTTATCAAGAATCTTTTCATTTGATCTCTTAGATCCAGAATATCACACAAAACAGACAAATTTCTCATTTTATGCTAAGAGAAAAGCAGGCTGCTCTCAGTAATTTAATATGTAGAAAAAGCATATACACATTCCTAGTCTATTTTATACTATTTTGGGTAAAGGGCCAAAGGGGGCTCCTGAGGGTTTAAGGTCATATGCCTCTGTCACAAGAGAAGCTCATGCCTCAGTGAGCTTGTTGACATTAAACTAATATATTTTTGTTTGAGAGATTAAGAGTTTATTAAATAAATAATTTATAGAGAATTTCATACATGCATATAAGGTGTTTTGATCAAATTCATGCCCACTGCCTCCCATCCAACTCCTCCCATATCGCCCCATCACTTTTTTTGTGATAACTTCCTGTACTCTTTCTTCATATTTATTTATTTTTTATGGGGCTTTTGGCTACTCTAACATTCCCCCTTCTGAAGAGGTAACCCTAAAATCTTTTAAGGATTAGACAAAAGCTCCCAGGTATTTTCGACATTTTTTGGCCTTTGGAAAAAACTAGGTTGCTAAGAGGCCCAAGGACATTGTGAGTTTTAGCCAAGAAACTGGCTACTTTTCTTTGGGGTCTTTTTACCCTAACTGCCTAAAGATATCCTATCTCCTATTCTTATCACACCATCCTCTGAAGAGGTTACCCAAATTGTTAACAGGGAATTGGCGTGCAGACCACTCTGGCTTCTCCCATGCTGAACTGGGACACAGGTGAAGCAATTGGAGTACCCCTTCAGTGGGTCTATCAAAAGACTCCCAAATTGCATAACTCTAAATTTCAAAGAGGAAAAGAAAGTCTTTGAATCGTGAATAGGAGATATGAAGAAGAAGTAAAGGCAAGAGTAGTTAGCATTACAAGTTCTAGACAGGGAAACAAAAAAAAGTCAGAACAGGGCAATTTTCAAATAGGGGGAAAATAGGGGGAGAAAATAAATTTGTCCATCATTTTAGAACAATAGCTGGTTGTCTCCCTTAGCTACAGGTGAACACTTCAGTATTGGAGACCAAGCTTTGAAGTCTTACATCTGAGCAGCACTTTCTGGTTAGGAACAAAATCATCAATGAGAAATAATCAGCTAAATTACTTCATATAGACTTAAGCCTAATGTCTGGGAAGTATAATTCCTTGAAGTCTTAAAGAAGTATACTGATGACTTTAATCTTTGGTTATACTTTCCTTTTGAGTGTTTAAGACCATAGAGTTGGGTCAAATAAATCAATTACTATTTTTTTTAAATTAGGTTCAATCTTTTTTTTTTAAATAACCACATGATTAGAAGCAGCATTTCATTACAACTTTAGCATATTCAGTAGCAATTTCCAGAGCAAAGATACGTGTCTTTCAAAACTGTCTGTAAATTTTTAGGTTCACAGTTGAATTAATACGGTTATACAATATTGAACTCAGTATAAACCCTGTAAGACATAAAATTGAATGGATTTTTGCCCTTTAAAGAAAATCTCTATTTCATTTTAAAATATGCTGTGTTGTACATTTTTAATGCTACTAACACATAGATGTTTGCACATGTGTCTTTAATCTCTATGTATCTGATTATTACTAGTCACAGTCAGTTACACTTGGATCCTTGGCACCTGCGTATGGATATTGTGGTTGTTTGAATGAAAATGTCCCCCATAGGCTCCAAGTATTTGGACATTTTGTCTCTAGATGATGGCACTGTTTTGGGAGGTCTTAGAAGGTGTGCCTATCATGGAGGAAGCATGTCACTGTGGGTGGGTGAGCTTAGAGAATTCTTAAGCCTTGCCAGATCTCCAGTTGCTCTCTTGCTTGGTGATGATGTGAGAGATTAGCTTCTTCTGCTCCTGCTCCAGCCACCTCCAGCCACCATGCCTCTCTGCCATGGCAGACGGTATTTCCCCTGGAACCATAAGCTCAAACAAACTCTTCCTTCTATAAATTGCTTGGGTCAGTGTTTCTATCACAACAAAATAAAAATGACTAATAAAGTAATTGGTACCAGAGAGTGGATTGTTGGCTGTGAAGAAACTGATCATGTGGGGTTTTGAAGAAATGTGAAATACTTTGGAAGTTTGGGCTAGAAAAGCAGTTGCTTACTGTAAGTAGATCTTAACAGGCCTTTCTAGTAAATGCCTGGAAGAAAGTAGTGCTGAGAAGAATGTAGTTCCAGAGGGAAATAAGGACTTAAGCAGAACTTGGGATATTTTGGCACAGTCTGGCTGGAGTCTGCCCTCAACCTTAAAACTTGCCTGAGGCTAAGTTGAAAAGCAATGGACTAATTTCTCTGGCAGAAGAAATTTCAAGACAGCCTAATGTAGAAATGGAAGTGTGGATATTAATTGTGACTATTATGCAGATCTACAGTGAAAAAGAGCAATGGGACAGAAAGAAATACAGTTTGAATTGACAAAGAGCATTGGGAAGATAAGTGTTGGAGTCTTGGCATTTTCTGTAGAAGATCCCTTTGATAAGGAGATTAAACTGATTAAGAAGGGGCCTAGAGAGTGGAGAAAGTACCTCCAGGGCAAGACCATACCCAGTTAAGTATCCAACTCATGAAAGGAAGATGCTGTAGGGGCCATTGAAGAGAAAAGCTTCTAAAATGGATAAAGCAGCCTGGAGTCCATCCCACACTTGCAGTGAAAATTGGCAGTGTCTCATTGTAGTCCTCTAGAGGACTATTGGTACTTGGTGAAGATATATTATTTTGGTTTTTCATATTATTATTTTTTCTCTGTGACTTTGACATGTGAATTTCTTTCTTAGTTTCTGATTCTTGTGTGAGACCAAAGCCTTCCTTTGTTGAGTTTAGATCTGCTTCTTTTTGTAAACTTTATGTGCCTTTGTGGTTTACTTGTTGGGCATGAAAAGCTGGTTGGTCTAAGCCTCAGGTTCTCTCTTTTGATTTTATATTGGAGTGGCCTAATTGCTTTTGTCTTCAGGAGTTCTCACAGAGGCCCCTGTGAGGTGAGGTTCAGATGCTCTCAGGCATTCTCCTAAGGTCTGGGTCCCTCCAGGAAAGATGCTTCCCTCAGGAATTTGGGGGCTGGGCTGGCCTGGGTTTAGGGCCCAGGAAAGATGCTGGTCTCAGAAAGCTGGTTGCTATGCCACCCACGATGCAAAGGGAGGTGGGGGTAGGAAGAGGCCCTGAGGGCTCCTAGGGACTACTGGGAGGAATTGGGTTTGTCTGGATGCAAATGATCAGGAAGCAATGGTAGCTCTGGGCCGAGAGGTTAGCCCGGGTGTCTGTGGTGCCAAGACAAGAAATGGGCCAGTATCCAGGCTAGGAGCAAAGATGCAGAGGGGGAGCTGGGAGAGTGAAAGAGGCTGGAGGAGTCAAGGCACAGTGGGCATGCTGGACTTACCAAGGTAAGGTGCTGGCACGGGCACTGGAGGCTGTGTAGCTCAGGAAGTAAAGGAAGTGAGGGTGGGACAAGGCCCAGAGGGCTCCTGGAGACCAGGAAAGGTGCTGGCACCAGGATGCCCAGAGGCTGTGCAGCCCAGGGAAGTAAAAGGAGGTGTGGTGGGGGGACTAGGCCCAGAGAGTTCCTAGGGAATGCAGGGAGGAACTGGGTTGGTTGAGATGCAAAGAATCAGGAAGCAGTTGTGGCTCTGGCCAAGAGGTTGTCCCTGGTGTCTGGGGTACCAAGACAAGAAATGGGCCTGTACCAGGCTAGAAGGAGAGATTCGAGGGGGGAGGAAGCTGGGGGGATGAAAGAGGCGGGGGAATCAAGGAAAGGTGCTCTAAGAGATTTTAATCCAGTTTATATCCATATAGTAAAAGTTGTTCCTGTACTTTCACTAGAAAAAATTAGTTTGTTCAGAGACTGAAGGGAAAGAAAAGCTTATAGTGATATTTATTCATTTAAATATTATTTTTCTCTCATCAATCAAAAATTGTGGGTTATCCTATGGCCAAATTGGAGAAGATACATAGAAATTATAAATATAAAATAATGAGATGATAATTACCCAAAACGAAACTTATATTTTAATTGTAACATTACTTAATTTCATTTAAAATGTGATATCCACTTCTAGTTCTTTCCAATACCCCCTATGTGTCATGGATTGACCAGAAAAGTGTTAAGTGGTACTCACTACTACATAAACACACTGAAAGACATTCACTCGTAGTTCTACATATTCAGAGGAAGTAAATTTGATAGCACTTGCAATTTCATTTGAGGTATTAGGGATATCTGCTAAGTATATTACATTTTGTATATGGATGCTTTCAATCTTGCAAGATGTATTATCTACTTTTCTGTTGCTGTGATAGAAACACTGACCGAAACAACTTATAAAAGGAAGAACTTATTTGAGCTTATGGTTCCATGGGAGCTACAGTCTGTCATGGCAGGGAGGCATGGTAGCTGGAGGTGGCTAGAGCAGGAGCAGCAGAAGCTAAGCTTTCATATCATCATGCAGGCACAGGAAGCAGGAGAGGAACTGGAGATCTGCCAAGGCTTAAGAACTTTCTAAGCTTACCCCCAGCTACATGCTTCCTCCACACCTTCTAAAACCACCCAAAACAGTGCCATCAACTGGGGACAAAATGTCCAAATACTTGGAGCCTATGGGGGACATTTTCATTCAAACTACCATACAAGACAAATCTTGTCTGTCATAAAAAATACAAGAAATCTTGGAAAGTGTGCCCCAAACACCAATACGTTGGCATGCATATGAAGCAGTGAGGAATACTTTTCATGCTCTGTCCTCCTGTACCAGTGTAGCACAGATGTCCTTTCACATTTTTGCCTATTGTCCTTTGTGCTTAGATAATTTGATGTAATACTAACCTGTGGTACACAGGGAACCAAGGACCATTTTGGACCAATTATTTATCTACATACACACAGTAAGTGATAAGATGCTTCACACATATCAATCTTCATTTATTTAGTCACAAACTCATGTGACATAGTGATAAAGGATCTTGTCCATTTCACAGATGAGAAATTTTAGACATTGTGAGGCTGTGGTTTCAGGAGGATAAATATGGTAAATTAGTACAACATCTGTCCCTAGGTCATTGTTTGTAAATCTCCTACGTTCCCCAAGCCCATCAGCACATTGAAGTCACCGGGGTATCTCATTTGTATGACCTTGTCTTGACTACCATAGACAACTGAATCAGAATTTCTGGGGGAAGATACAGGGATTAAAATTTACTAGTTCTGTAGCATTTCTTATATTTAGGACAGCTTTAAGAACCAGTCATAATGTCAAGTATTCAGATTTTGAGTTTAATCTTTGCTTTGTAAACTTGACAATTTGAGAAAAAATTGTTTGAATGTAAAACAAGCTTAAGTAGAACAAATAATGCATTTCATGTAAGAGTATATAAGAGGGAATATACTGTTTTAATATCATAAAATCTGTCTTTGGAGCTCAGTTTTGAGACTTACTGTCAAACTTAAACTACTTAATGTCTCTGTATTGATTTTGATGAGATGGAAAAATAGAAATACTGTTTAGTGTCTACCTCAAATGGCTGTTATGATAATTAAAAGGCATTACTTTACTTCTGATACTGGAAAAGTACTCTATTAAATCAAATATTTTTAAAAGTAACATTTAAGCTGTTGTTCTCACCTCAAAAATCATATATTGAAGCCTTGAGTCCCATTAGGGTAGATGGACTTTGAGAGATAATTAGGCTTAGATGAAGGCATGACTGGAAATCCAGAAGGAAGTTGGTGCTTGTAAGAAGAGAGAGCCTTCTCTCTGTCAGCCACTTAAAAACACTGAAGAAAACAACCATAGGCAAGCAGGAAAAAAGCCCTTACTAGACCCAGACCATGCTGGCACCCTTAGCTCAGATTTCCATTTTACTACAGTAGTCAATCACAGTTGAGAAATACACATTTATCATCCAATGAGCACACATTTTAATAATACTGTAAATAATATAAATTTCTAGTTGTAAGCCAGGATAATATTATTAGTCAAACTTTATTTATTCAGGTTTGTTTGAGGGATGTTGTTTGTTTACTTTAACTGGTTGTGTAAGAGGACTTTAAAATTTTCTCCAATTAAAAGTCCTAAATTTAAAATGAAATATTCATATTTTATGCTATTATTTGGATATATATGTATATATATATATATGCTTCTGTACTTTATTGAACTGAACTTTCAAGGCTGCTTTGCGTCTAATTATTTAAATTAAACCCTCTGTATAATTTTGGAGTTCTGGAAGTTGAGTGCTTATGTACACAAGGCTTTTAACAGGTTGCTCTAGAAGAAAACACAAGCTTAAGAAATGATATTGAGTATTATGACCACAATTAAAATAAACACATTTAGAATGAGGCTTAATCACAATATTATATATATATATATATGCTACTGAATGTTTATATAAAATATTATTTCAAACTATACAGTATCAAGTACAGTGAAGTGCCTTTCAGTTTTTCATTATTAAAATTTTCTTAATGTTTTTTCAGAATATTTAATGAGGTGGTAGATAAATACAAGGCAATTATGCTTCCTGGATACACAGGCTAGTTGCACCTATGATTCCAAAGCACTTTTGACAGCTTAGGGAAGACCTGGTCAAGCCCAAGCCAGACAAAACAACCCAGAATGAATAGGGGAGATCAGCGTCAAAATGCCCCAACTGTAGCTGATGATCAATAGCTGCTGGAAGAGGGAAAGTCAGTTTTCTCTAAAAAAAAAGTGATACCTGGTGTATTGACCAGACTTCAAGGGTTGGACCCACAGCCAAGAAATTTTAAAAACAAAAATTAGAGTTGATAAGCCCTTAAATAAAGAAAAATAAGAATAGGTGATTTAAAGTCAGTGTCTAGGAGTGTGGCTGCTCTGGCCACTTCCTGGCTCAGCAGACTGCCTCAGAGCACTTGGATCCATGTGGTGATAGAATCCCACTCATACTGCTCAACAGCCCATGGTAAACAGATGATGCAGAGACCTGAAAATTCAGTGTCTTTCCACAACCAGTGGTAGATCATCCCACATCAACCAACCCTTCCAAGGCTCAGGAACTTTTGCTGAAGAGGTTGGCAAAAAGAATGGAAGAGTTGGAGAAAGGGGTAGAGTGTTAACTGGAAATGTTCTCTGACCACTGTGCCAGCAAGCTATATTCACACCTCCTTCCCATGCTCATCAAGGAAGGGGGAGCAGTTAAGCCCCTCCAACCCAATCAGTCAACCTTAGCTGCATGTGGGAGAAGGGGTAAAGCTTATATAAGCAGAGAACACAAAGAAGCACCTCTCTCACAATTTTGTGCAGCTGTAGGAGGTCACAGGATCTGTGTTTGAGTGTGCATTTATGGCGCAGCCATAAATATGGGCACCCACACTTCTGTAAATAAACCACTACCATATGCTCTGTTAAAAAAAAGTCAGTGGCTAATAAGGTTGGGGAAGAGAGGTGGGAGATGGTCAAAATATGATTAAACCACATTTATGATACTTTCAAAGAATCAATAAAAATTGTTCTTAATTTTATTATGTACACATTATTAAAGAAATTTTACTAAAAAGGCAAATATATCAATTCTTGAGATGATGTCTAGTAACATATAGCACATTATGATACAAATTAATAGTATGTAGAAGGAGGGACACATGATAGCATGAATATAAATATAAATAATAAAATTTTATGGAATTCAAGAGAAGGAAGTCAATGCCTCCTTTAAAAGAACACTTGCAAAGGTGTCTAGCACATGATAGTACAAACAAATACGAGACATCAAATAACTTTTACATGCACTTGTTGAAGCTACAACCTGCAATGGAATTTGTCATTTTAAATCTGTTTCTGTGTGTCCATGTTATACAGGACTCCCTGAAGAGCTTTGCTTAGAGTGCCCTTGTCAGCCCCATCAGAAGGTAGTACCACCACATGGTTTACTTTTTGTTAGTCCTGGTCACAGCTTGAAAGATGAGAACTCCAAATGTTGCTTTTTTCAAACTTCACTGAGATACTTATCAATAAGCAATGTGTTCTTTGCTCCCTGTGCAGCCTATCACTGTCTCTAATGATGTTCCTCCAAATAAAATGTCACAGTAGAAATCTGGAAACCCCTTGCTCCCTAATTTAGGGCTCCCATGCATGTTTTAGAAAATATTATGGAAAGCAGTCACTGAATTTTCCCTAAAGTTTATTTATATAAATGGTACCACTAACTATTAAAATGGGTATTTCTTACATTTATAACTATAATGAAAATTGTAATTGGTATATAAGAGATCGATTAATTAAAATACTCAAGCTTATATCTTAATTGATAGTTTTAAGTACTTAAACTGAAAACTTACAGTAGTCAATGAAATTGCAAATGTATTTGAGAAATATACTAACTCAGTCTCAGAGTATCATACCTATTTCAAAATACAGGGAGTAAGAGACTGGAGGATTATGAGTTTGGGCCAGTCTGGCCTACATAGTTATTTCCTGTTGCA
This sequence comes from Nannospalax galili, assembly GCF_000622305.1. Classification (NCBI taxonomy): domain Eukaryota; kingdom Metazoa; phylum Chordata; class Mammalia; order Rodentia; family Spalacidae; genus Nannospalax; species Nannospalax galili. The sequence continues at coordinate 2,204,946 of NW_008343959.1, forward strand.
TAAATAAACAAAAAAAAAAAAGATAATGAAACTTAAAAATTGAAGTAATTTCCCTGACCACTTCCTGTGGGAAGGTGCTTAAATAATTAACAATTATCATAATATTCACAGATAATCATACCTTAAATAAAGAGGGAAAGAGGGAGTTTACTACATTTAATTATTTTTAATATTTTATTAAATTTCAAGCAATCTTACACAAAATAAATACCATTGTTCCTAGTAATTTATGGAAATACAGGTATGATGTATAGAGTTAAATATATGTCTAATTTACAAAGAGAAATATGTCAAATATACAAATGATTAGATGGCAATTTTTTTAAAATTTATTTTAATTAAAAGAAGCATTTCATTACAACAGCATTAACCTATTCAATAACATTTTTCTGAGCTAGGGTACATCTCTTTCAAAATTGGCTGTACATTTCTAGGTTTACAGATGAATTATTACGCTTATATAATCTTTTACTCATTATAAACTCTATAAGACATAAAAGATCAGTTAGTGGGGCTAGCAGGATGACTCAGCAGTAAAGATACCTGCTACCATGCCTGATGACCTGAGTTCTATCCCCAGGACCCATGTGGTAGAAGAAGAGAATCAGCTCTCACAAGTTGTCCTCTAACTCCACACGTGGGCCATGACACGGGCACATACACATACACACACAC
>NW_008343959.1:2207067-2207689 GCF_000622305.1 Nannospalax galili
GGACACCTAGGTTGCTTCCATCTCTTAGCTATTGTGAAAAGAGTAGCAACAAACATGGATGTACAAGTGTTTCTGCAATAAGACGAGTTCTTTGGGTATATGCCAAGGTGTGCTATAACTGGGTCAAATGGTAGGTTCATTTGTAGTTTTTTTAAGAGTTCCCCACACTGCTTTCCATGGGGGTTGAACAAGTTTGCAGCCCCACCCACAGTGGATGAGTGGTCCCCTTTCCCAACATCCTCTGCAACATTTGGTATCATTTGTTCTCTTGATCTTAGCCAGTCTAACTGAGGTAAGATGAAATATTAAAGTGGTTTTAATTTGCATTTCCCTAATAGTGATGTTGAACATCTTTTAAGATGTTTCATAGCCATCTTTAGTGATTCTTTTGAGAACTCTCTGTTCAGCTCCTTCGCCCATCTTTTAATTGTGTTGCTTCTTTTCTTGGTTCTCTCTTTTTTGAGTTTGGTATATATTCTGGTTATTAAACCTCTGTCAGGTGTGTTGCAGGTGAAGATTTTCTCCCATTCTGTGGGTTTTCTGTTTGCTTCTTTGGTTCCCTCCTTTGATGTACAGAAGCTTTTTAGTTTAATGAGGTCCCATTTGTTAATTCTTGCCCTTG
>NW_008343959.1:2210255-2210786 GCF_000622305.1 Nannospalax galili
GTTGTTTGTTTAAATTCTTGCTATAGCAGTACTTTTACACTGTTATACCCTCTTTGGAATTCTTTCTGCAACCCCTTGGGTATAGTCATTCCTTTCTGCAGCTCTTTGTATTGCTCCCAGAACTCTCTGAAGGGCTGGTTTTGTGGACAAGAATTCCTTCAGCCTATTTATGTCATGGAAGATTTTTCTTTCCCCTTCAACTATAATAGACATTTTGGCTGGATATAGTAATCTGGGTTGGCATCTGTGGTCATTTAACAATGGGACTACTTTGGTCCAGGCTCTTCTGGCTTTCATAGTTTGCATTGAAAAGTCAGCTGTGATCGTAATGGGTTTTCCTTTTTATGTGACTTGCTGTTTCTCTTTGGCAGCTTTCAGAATTTTCTCTTTGTTTTGTGCATGTAGTGTTTTTACTACGATGTGCCGTGGAGAGTTCCTGTTCTGGTCATGTCTGTTTGGTGTTCTATATGCTTCTTGTGTTTGTATGGGCATGTCGTTCTTTAATTTTGGGAAATTTTCTTTCTCGATTCT
>NW_008343959.1:2211392-2225184 GCF_000622305.1 Nannospalax galili
TCAGGAACTTGGGTGTTGGACTGACCTGAGACCCTGGCCGTGGCCGTGCCACGCAGGGATGCAAAGGCTGATGGGGTGGGAATAAGCCCCAAGATTTCCCAGGGAGTGGATTGAGTAGCTGGGTTGTACTGGATGCAAAGGATCAGGGAGAGGCAAGGTGAGGCTGTCAGCCCCAGAAAGAGGCTGGTGGGTGTTGCAGGATCAGGAAGCAGAGAGAGGTGGGGGCGGGGCTGGGTCTAGAGGCAGCGCTCCTGGGGCCCAAGGAAGGCACCAAGCCGGTGGGGGTGAACAGGGTCAGGAATCAGCAGTGGCTCCCTAGGTGTCTTGGGCCCCAAGACCAGGAATGGCACAGGGCCCAAGCTTGGAGTAGAGAACAGCGGGGGAGATGGAAGGGTGAGTGAGGCTGGCAGAGTCAAGGCACTGAGGGCTGCATGGTAGACTTACCCCTAGAGAGGCCTGAGGATAGGGTAGAAGGCCAGGAGAGTTAGCGGGGGGTGCAGGTCCAGGGGAGCAGAGAGAGGTGAGGGCAGAGCCGGGTCCAGAGGCCGTGTTCCTGGGGCCCAAGGAAGGCACCAAGCCGGTGGGGGTGAGGAGAGTCAGGAATCAGCAGTGGCTCCCCAGGTGTCTGGGGCCCCAAGACTAGGAATGGCACAGGCCCAAGCTAGGAGTAGAGAACAACAGGGGAGATGGAAGGGTGAGCGCAGCTGGCGGAGTCAAGGCGCGGAGGGCTGCATGGTAGACTTACCCCCAGAGAGGCCTGAGGGCGGGAGCTAGATGGCAATTTTTAATGTCAGTCAAAAAAAAATTATGTCTGTTATTCCTAAATGGGTGGCTAAAAATCTGGGAGCCTAGTGAGATGGCTCAGTAGATAAAAATGCTTGCAAAGTAAATCTGACTGCTTAAGTTTTATTCCTTGATATCATGATGGAAGGAGAAAAATAACTCCTGAAATTTGACTTAATCATCTCCATATGTGTCTGTGGCAAACAAGCACCCCCCATGCACACAAATATACACACAAAAAAGTTAAAAATTAAAGAATGTTTTTAAAAACTAAGTAGAAATTTGTACTTATTACAGTATTAAATTACAGGTTAGATTTAGTTAGGAAAGAACATTCCAAGTACAGTTTAAATATAACAAGAAAAGAGAAAAAAATAAGGAATAGGCCAAACAGTATATCTTTAGGATGAAAGAGAAAAAGATCTCCTTTTAGGGAGTGATTCTAGATAAGTTGACCAGACTCCAGTGAATGAACTTGCACCAAGAAAAATCTGCATACAAATACTTGACCGGATATGACTTAACATATATAACAGAATGCATGAAATCTGGTGGGGTAGGGCTGTGGAGGGTTTGGATGGGGGAGGGAATCTAAATTTGATTAGTATTTACTGTATTAAAGGCATATATATTAAATACAAAAATTCAATAAATAAATGCATAAACACTGATTTGAATTCTGGCTGTACTGTGAACTATTACTGAAATATACTTTCCCAGTTTCAGACAACATTGTGTCCATGATGTTGAAATGTTTCTTTCCTTAATATTTATATACAGCATATTTAAGATGAATGTTACCTTTAGAATTTTAACATTGAAACAAGTAAGTCACATATTTCTTTTAAAATTTGATATTCCCTGGATATATTAAAAGAGATTATAGCAGTGGCACTTGGATGATGACTAGGAATAGGTGTTTTATTATAAGTGCTGACAAAATACTAGTTAAGCAGAATATATTAGTGCTATTTCTGCCTATTGACAAAGAAAGACGATATCTCTACTTGTTATTCACCAGTAAACAATAATACAAGATTTTTCAAAATTCTGGTAAAATGTAAATGAGTGCTTTACGGTCCAATATGGTAACCACTAACTATACAGTCATCTGCCCCCTCTTCCACAATGTTCCCTGAGCCTTGGGAAGCCAAAGTTTGATATAAGTATCTGATTGAGGGATAAGCACTCTGCAGCCTCTTGTTCTCTGCACATTGGCCAGTTGTGGATTTCTGTTTTAATCACTGTCTGCTACGTAAGGAAACTTCTCTGGTAAAAGCTGAGAAACTCATTAATCTATAAGTGTAACAATAAGTCATTAGGATTCCATTTAACATTATAACTATTTAGTAGAAAACTAGTATTAGGCTCTCCTCTATGTCCTGTGACCTGTGTAGCCTTAAGTTCCTAAGCCAGATATCAATGTTAGGTATGGACTCCATCCTATGAGGTGGACCTAAAATCCAATTAGAGTGGTTGGTTATTCCCATAATGATCATGCCAATATTTCATTGGTCAGGCCAGTTGTTGTAGTTCACAGTATTCAAAACTGGGTAAGGTTGATGATTGACTTTTTCTTTCCAGTACCATGCATAGCATTTTCCACCATAATGAACAATAGCCAGTCAACAGGAGGCTATGAAGCCACTGTCAGCTTGATTTCTCTTCATTCTACAGTTCCTGAATGTAATGTTCTTCAGTAATAGGGTCTTACCATTAAGGTATGATATGTAATCAATAGCAGAGCAATAGCTTGTAGTGTTTGAGGGCCTATGGTGAAAGAGTGTTTTTTATATCTTTTTTTTCTGAGAAAACAAGAGTAAGAAAAACAAAAATGTGCATGTTCTCAACTATCAAAATAGCAGCAAAACTACTAAAAAAAAAATCAGGGTAGAGATCAGCATGAGGACTGATATCTCTCATGATGCTTATTTATTGTCAAGTAGGTTATATACCTTCCACTGACATTCTCAAATTCCTGTTAACATTTGTTGAATATCTCATTTTCCCCAAAGTAAAGCAAAGAATTGGTAGGAGCAATTGACAGACTTTGCATCATCCTGCTTAATCCCATTGGAGTACCATAGTCAAATGCTTATACTCCTTACAAAGAGGATTTGCAATAATAAAGATTGTATGTCTCTGCCTATTCTTATGTGTGAGTGTGTATGAACATGGACAAGGGGGAGAGAAAACAGATGAGAAAGAGAGAGACAGAGACAGAGAAAGAGAGAAAGATAGAGAAGCTAAGATTTATGCCCTCATTGAATATTCTCAGTGTTATTAACAAAGACAATGAGTCTTTCTGTAAAACACAGTGTATTTTAAAATGAAATGGAGATCGTTTTTAAATGTTAAAAACTCATTCAATTTTATATCTTACAGGACTTAGCCTGAGTTCAGTATTGTATAACTGTATTAATTCAACAGTGAACCTAATAATTTTATAGCCACTTTTGAAAGAGATGTATCTTTGCTCTGGAACCTGTTATTGAGTATTTTAAAGCTGTAATGAAGTGTTTCTTCTAAAAAAAATTTTAAAAATATTTGAAAAAATTTCAAAAAGAAATGTAAAAAAAATTAATTTCAGGTACTACTTGAAGAATTTCTCCAAATTCACGTATCTGTTTTCTCATTGTATGTACAAGCTCCAGATAGTGAAGCCTCTTTGAAGGAGAAGTTTGGTTAAGAAATATTCCCGTGGGGTTCAAGAAATCTTACCATCAAACTGTAATGAACTGTTTTTGTTTTTACTTTTTCTTTTCTTTTTTTATTGTTTTTGGTTTGAGGATTTTCAGGTGGTTGGGATGTTTGGTTTTGGGAATTTTTATAATAGATACCATGATCCTAAAATTTATTGATAAATGCCACAAACAAATCATACATGTCAGCATTTACAGTCAAGAGAAATATAGACGAATAGAACTACATAATTAATTGTAGCTCATACAATAGTATTCTAATAATTACCTATTTCCTGTTGCTATTAGGGAGATCCTATCTGTACCTGAGTGTGTAGTTGTCTGTCCAGTACATTTTTCATCACAGTAAAAAAGTGATGTGCTGTTCTTGTCTGTTTTTCATAATATATAATACATGTAACATACAACTATGTGCTAATCCACTATATGTTCTATAAGATTTCCTTCTGATCAACATAAGGCTATTAGCTCTTGAATTTTGGAAAGTTAAAACATCAGTTCAGATCATTTGCCCATTTTAGTTGGTTGCCTGTGATTTTCTTTTTTAAAAAATATTTTTTATTGAGCTTTTGTACATTTCATACAACAGCTCTTAATGAAATTTAGAGCTCCTCCCCCACCAATGCCTCCCCAGGTCCCCCTCCACTGGACCTCATGTATTCTACCACACATTATGTCCCATTCAGTCAATTGTTTGTACCCAGATGTCCACTGAAGTTTATTCGGCCTAGAGATCTTTAGGAAGCTCTACTCTTCCTCTTCCAGTAGTAATCAGTCTCCAACAGACCCTAGGCTAGGGTCAGGCCATTGCCCATTTCCTCAGCTCCACTCTGGGTCCTTGTCTAATTGAGTTGTTGAGGGTCATGTGATGGACATCATCATTGCCACAAGTTCACATAAGCAAGTTTCTAGTGGCCTGAAAGCCTCTGTTTTCCTATGTTCATGAACCAACCCTGGCTCTTACAATCTTTCTGCCCCCTCTTCTGCAATGATCCCTACACCATGGGTGGGTGAGGTTTAATATAGGAGCCCTACCCAAGTATACACACTCTGAAGTCTCTTATTCTCTAAAATATAGCCAATAGTAACCATTTGTGTGCATATCACTCTGCTGTGTAAGGAAGTTTCGCTGGTGAGAGTTCAGAGGTGCACTAGCAATCTCTCCAACCCCCGTTCTTCTAAGTTCCGTGAACCTCAGGTGTAAAGGTTCCACCGTAGATATATCACCTAAGGGTGGGCATCTCTCAGACATATATTCTCTGTGTGTGACCAGTTGTGGAACTCTGTAGTAGCCTCTATCTGTTGCAAAAAGACACGTAGTGGCACACACCTTTAGTCCCAGCACTTGGGAGGCAGAGGCAGGCAGATCTTTGTGAGTTCAAGGCCAGCCTGGTCTACATAGTGAGCTCAGGTCAGCTGGGACTACAAGGAAACCCTGTCTCTAAAAGACAAAAAAAAAGACACTTCTTTGATGAGTGGTATACAATATGCACGTCTTTATTGAGAAAACAAAATTTTTAAATATTTTGTCTTAATTTTTGCAAATTTCATGCTACATGTATTTATATTTATTGAATTTTTATACTTTATACAATATAATTTGATGTTATTCAGATTTGTAGCCTTATCTGCACCTCCCATTCTTTTTTTCTGCACAACTTAAAGTAATATATTATGTATATAATACGGCCTATAGAATCTAATTTGTGTCTCCACAAATTAATGTGATTGGAAATTTTTACCCACTTACCTATGATTTTTTTCTGGATTGATCCTGAATGAGACTTGTGCATGCTGTCACCATTGCTGTGAGTTCATATGAATTACTGTGCAACTGTTCTGAAATCTCTGTGTGTGATAATCCACCAACTCTGTTCCTTACGGCCTTCTGTCCCTGCTCCCACAATGATCCCTGAGCCTTGGAGGGCAGAAATTTGATATAGGTGTCCTATGCAGGGAAAGCACTCTGCAGCCTCTTGTTTTTCACTTGTTGGCCAGTTATGAGTTTCTGTGTTAATCATCATCCATTGCATAAGGAAACTTCTGGTGAGAATTGAAAGATGTATTAATGTATGGGTATAATAATAAATCATGAAGAGTCAGTTTAAGACAATAACTACTTAGTAGAAAAGTAATATTAGGTTATTCCCCATCTTCTGTGTGATTTGTTTAGCCTCAGGTTCCTAGACCTGATATCAATGTTAGGTATGGGCTCCAGTCTATGAAGCAGCCCTATACTACAACTAGAAAGTGGTGGGTTATTCCCATAGTATTCATGCCACTATTGCATTGATGGGACTATCTTGCCAGGTCAGTTGTTATTGTGGTTCACAGGATTCACAGCTGAATAAGAATGATGACTATTTTGTCCTTCCAGTAGCTTGACTAGAGCATTCCAACACTATGAGCACTAGCCAATAGAGATGAAAGTCTGGAGTCAGCACTGTATGTATTCTCCTTGTTCTACAGCTTTTGTATGCAGTGTCTTCAACAATAGTATCTTACCATCCTGTTCTACTGGGTAATCAAGATCATGGACAATGGCCAATATTCTTTGAGGGTGGCCTATGGGTTCCCTGGTCAATATCTTCTAAAGAAAAAATTCATTCCTGGCCTTGAGGTTTTATTTTTTTTTTATTTGCCTATGATGTCTAGAGGGAATAATATCTCATTTTTATAACTTTTTAAAATATCCTTTTATGATGCATATGTATATATTGTAAGAAACTTCTATATTGCACCCACTATGGAAATCAGTTTGCAATTCCTCAAACGTTTGAAAATGATCTACCATATGACCCAGTCATAACACACTTCAGTATAAATAAAAAAAAAACACTCTACACCTGACTACAGAAATACCTGTTCATCATCTTCATTGCTGCCCTTTTCATAGATGTCTATAAACTACAGAATGGATAATAAAAGTGTGGTACATATATATAATGGTGTAATATTCAGCTTTTAAAAATGAAATTATGAAATTTTCAGGTAATTTGCTAGAACTGAAACAACCACCCTGAGTGAGGCAACCCACATCCCAAAAGACATATTTACTCTCATAGTCAGATGATAGCTTTGAAATCTTAGATATGAATGTCTCAATTTGAGCATTCAGAGAGATTTTGAGTTTTTGTTTCTCTGTTGGGTTTTTCTTTTTCTATTTCCTCTTTTTCCATTTTTTCAGCATGTTTTATTGAGCTTTTTAAATTTCATACACCATTTCCCATTTAAATCCATACCCCTCCCCCCACCCACACCCCCCCCATTACCACTCCCCCAACCCTATGCACTCTGCCGTACATGCTGAGTCCTATTCATTCATGTGTTTGTACCCAAATGAAATTCAGTGTAAATGCGTCCCTTAGAGTCTAGTCAGCCCATGCAGTGTTCCTGTTTCTTTGTATTTTTATTTTGTTTTTTTTTTTTTGGTTTGGTTTGGGGTTTTGTTGTTGTTGTTTTTGTTGTTGGTGTTTCTGTGTTTTGTTTGGTTGATTTTACTTATCTTTTATTTTTCTCTTGTCAGTGTAAAGAATTATGGGAAACTGTATCTCTTAAATGAACACAAATGTTCTGATATACTGGACTGAAGACAGCATGTCAGCAGTGCTGATTTCTTCAGGCTTCTCTGTGGAAGTTTGCATTTCCTTCCCACTTTCTGGATGTATGGGCTGCCTGTGTTCTTGGACTTCACAACACAGGACTCCAGCCTCTCTGTCAGCTGCCAGTAACCCTTCTGCTTCCCTCTTAAAGGAGTATCTGCCATCATATTTTAGGCACTTGAACAGATCAAAGTAACCTTCCAAACTCAAGATCATTAGCTTAGCTTCATCTGCAAAATTTCATTTGCACCATAAGAGATTGTGTTGAGAGGTGAGCATTTTGGAAGTTTTTATTTACGTTATACTGGTATATAAAATCACTGGTTAAGAGCAAGTTTTCTATGGTATAGTCAACAGTTCCATCATAAACCACATGGTTATTCTGAACTTATAATAGACATATGATGTCATATATTCTGTATTTATAAAAGCATGGCTTTTATTATCTATAACTCAAAGAAAGGAAATACAAAATCAATCACCAAAGTTCTAAATTTAAATCTTTAGAAAGAAGAACAAGTTAAGCCTAAAGGAAGAAAAAAGAGGGAATATTAAAAATTTAAATTATCACAATAAGTGAGAAAAGATAGATAAAGTGAGAGCTGGCATCTAGTTATTATTATCAGTATTGTTGATGCTATTTTTTCCTGTAGTTTGAGACCAGATATCATTCAGTAGTCCAGCTGGCCAAGAATTCACTCTGTCACCCCAGCTAGCCTCGAACTCATAGGAAAGCCCTGTCTTAGCTTCTTGTGTGATGTAATTACTAGTTCAAGCCATCTCCCATTATTTTGTGTTTTTTTAGATTAATAAAATTGAAATAATTATAGCCAGACCAGCCAAGAAATAAAAAACAGAGAACACAAATACAAATATCAAACACAGAAAGGGGTCTTCACAACTCCACAAAACATTAAAAGAATGATGGAATGACACCAATAATTATATACACTTTTGAAAAATCAGACATAAATGATAGATATTTTAAATGATACAACCATTGGAGCCCACATAGGATAGTTAAACAACATAAGTTGTCTGTATGATGAAATGATTTTTCTCTGTACTTGAAATCATTTGTAAAACAAAGAATCAAGTACAGAGGACTTCAGTTTAAATCTATGAAACATTTAAAGAGGAAAAAAATAAAATTTTCATAATTCCTTTATGAAAATAAAATCAGGATCTCTTCTGAAAAATTGTCATTCCACAGTTAACAAAAACAAAGATATTGAAACACCAAAGTATTGGCTATAGTGTCTGAAGAAAATATTTGTAATTCTTCAACAAATATAACAATGTCTAACATGAAGTGTAATATACCTATTTTGGTTTATTCCATTTGTTTAAAGCAGGTTAAGTATTTAAACTATGTCAAGTAATCTACCATATCTACAGGTTAAAGGACAAAAATCATACAATTTTATTCATCAATGCAATGGATGTGTTCTATAAAATCTAACATTACATATACCACAGCATTCACAAAAGTTTCAGCAGAGGAAACTTTTGAAGAAAAGGTATGAACAGTAATCCCCATTTTTATTAGGTCACCAACAGCAGGGAAAGTCTAAGAAACCTCCACCACCAAGTATAGCCTAAAGACATCTGGTCCTAACAAGGAGCCATGATTGGGGTAGTCTTCCTAGGAGCTAGAATTCAGTGACAAAATGGTAAATATGCAAAATTGACTAAGAGGGGTTAAATGTGGGTGAGGAATCTGAGAGCAAGCTGGAGGAGAAAGTGTGCAGATAGACAACAATGAATGTCTTTTGTAACAGTAATAGTCAACTTTATATCTTAAAGTATATACATATACTTTAAAACATATATATTTCTATTGAATTTTTGTGCATTTCATACACTATATCTTAACTGACCCTGTCTGCAACCTCCCATAGCCCATCCACCAAATTTCATGCATTCTGTCATATATGTTAAGATCTTTTAAGCCAAGTTTGTGTCCCCAGATGTCCCTTGATGTAAGTTCATCCATTAGAGCCAGGTCAATCTACTTAGCATAACTCCTTAAAGAATGCCAGCTCTCCCTCACCCAGAAGTGATCAACTCCTCAGTTAAGGTTCGGGATTTTTGCCCGTTTCCCAAGTTCAATACTGAGTTTTTGTCTGGTTTTAGTTTCCATGGGTCTTGTGGATGTTGTCACTATTGCTGTAAGTTCAAATGAGCAAGTTTACAGCTGCCTGGGTTACTCTGTTTTCTTGTAGTCATCCACAACCCCTGGCTCTTACAATAGTTCCAACCCTTGAACCCTGTGTGGGTTAGGTTTAATATAGGTATCCTATCCAGGGACATGCACTCTGTGGTCTCTTCTTCTCTTCATTTTTGCCAGTTGTGGCCTTCTGTGTTCATTTCCCTCTTCTGCATGAGGAAGCTTCAATGGAGAGAGTTGAGACATGCATTAGTATTCTCTCTATTTCCTGTTCCACTAAGTTCTATGAGCCTTACATATAGAGGATCCATTGTATATGTGTCACTTAGGATTGGACATCTCACAAACACTTACTCTGTGTGTGTGACCAGTTGTGGAATTCTAAGCCTCCATATGTTGCAAAAAGAAGATTCTTTGATAAGTGGTGGCAGGTATAATTGTCTGTAAAAATAATGATACAAACTTAACATGCAGTAAGACATTACATTTGTTTAGCGTTGTGACAGACATGTGGTTTTCTCTAGGACCTGTGAACTCTACAGCCATGTATATTTGGCTATGTACAAAATACCACACTTGAGTTCCCTCCCATTGAGTTTGTTTTAAATATAATTAGAGAGCTGTTGATTATCTCCTACATGGAAGTATCACTACTGTATAAAACTAGATTGCTGTGCTGATCATTGTTGCGGTTGCTAGGCTTTAAAGCTGAGTTTGGACCCTTGACTACTTTTCTCCCTTAGCAGCTTGCATAGTAGCTTCTAGAACTATGAATGTTAGTCTACAGAGAGAAGGGTATAAGGTCAGCTACTGATCCATTATTCCAAGTCCTATGTCCAAAATATGTCCTGTCTTCAGAAACAGGGTCTTTGCCATCAAGTTCTGGGAGGAAACCAAGGGCTAAGGCAATAGTCAATGTTATTTTGGACGTCTCTTGGACAACTCAAAGCAACAACTCAAAGGGATGTTTCTCCTGCCCCACACTGTGTTTCTTGTTATACAGCCTTGAGCTATACACATTTACATGTACAGATATTAGATGTGTAGTTTTCAGTACACTTCTGAGCTAATATTTCCCCCTTTTTTGCCATATCACCTAAGCACTATTTATCTCTTGCTCCTTGTCTAACTCTCCTCTCTTCAAGGTTAAAATACCCCCATTTCCCCAATTTTCCCTTTGACAATACCTGTCCTCTGTTATACCCCTCACTTAACCTCCTTCTTTACCCCCCTGGTGCCTGTATAACTCTCCCTATTCCCTTCCCAGTTAAATATACCAATTTCCCCCCATTTCATCCCACCTCACTCCTACTATCCCCTTTTCTTGGGCTTCTTCTTTCCCTTTACCTCTATGGTTTCTTTCCATTTTCCTGGTTCCTGCAATTACACCAGGATATATATTAATATATAAGTATTTGGCTTTAAGATCCACAAATGAGAGAGAACATATGTCACTTGTTTCTCTAAGTCTGTATTCACTTAGTATAGCGGTTTATGTTTCCATTCATTTACCTGCAAATTTCATGATTCCGTCTTTCTTTACTGCTGAGTAGAACTCCATTTTGTAAATGCACCACATTTTCATTATTCATTTGTCAGTTTAATGACATTTAGGATTTTTCCATTTCTTAGCTCTTGTGAAAAGATCAGCAAGAAACATGAATGAACACATATCTCTGCAGCAGTACGAGTTCTTTGGTCTATACTAAGGAATGATATAGCTGGAACATACGGCAGATTCATTTTCATTTTCTTTAGAAATCTTCACACTTCTTATCATTATCATACCAGTTTGCAGCCCCACCATCAGTCAAGGAACACCCCCCTTTCCCCACATCCTTCTCTTTGTTCTCTTGATCTTAGCCATTCTGATTGGGGTATATGAAACATACAATATTAAAAGAATTTAAATGGAATCACCCTACAGAAGGCTGACAAAGGTTCTACCAGTTACCACAGGACAAGAAATAAAAAGCCTAATGCCATAAATGAGATCTGTCCTTTGGAGCTGTTGATGAGGAAATTCCCATAGATGCTCAAACAATACTGGCTTGTGCCTTTACTTTGGATTACCTGCCAGAACATGGAAGTAAGACCCTGTTCCTGAAAATACTACACATACGTGTTTTGTGTGGTAGAACAAAGGGAAATCCATCTTTTGCTAACTTATAGCTTCATTTCTACTTGCTAGTTTCCATAGTGCTAAAAGCTGATATGCAAACTATTGAAAGAGAAAAGTAATCATCAATCTTACCTAGCTGTGATCCTTATGAGCTATGATAACTAGCCAGGCAAGATGTTACATGAGTAACCAATCACTTTCTGATTATATTTATGATCTGATTCACAAGCTGGAGTCCATACCTGGCCCTAATATCACTAGCAGTGTCACAAGACATTGGGGAAAAACTACTATTATTCTGCTAAATGGACCCCACACTACTTATTGTTATACCCATATGTTACTGAATATCTCTGCTCTCCCCAGTGAAACTTCTTCTTGAAGCAGATGGCAATTAAGAAAGAGGTCCACAAGTAGTCAATGTGCAGAAATTAAGGGCTTACAGAGTGCTTGAATGGCCTGAATGGAACACCTCCATCAAATCTTTGCATACTAAAGCTCAAGGATCACTGCAGAAGAGAGGGCAGAATGATGTAATAGTCATTGGTGGTGGATAACCTCGAGGAAAGAATGCTTACTTTCCAGAAAGCTGACAGTTACATTAATTTACAGAAATTTTGTCAGCAAGCACAAGTCATGAAAATCCCCCAAACAGAGGTGGTAAGTGGATAAGAAGCCCCAACTCTAACTGCAGAACTTTTGGCAATAGATAGCTACTGGCAGAGGGAGTTTTTTTAAGGGTATGACACTGGGTAGGCTGATCAGGCTCCAGGCGATTGACACACACTGAAGGGCATTTGCTGACACAAACTGAAGTCTTAGGAAAAAATAATGCCCCCCCCGGAGTACATGAAATCTGGGTTGGGGATAGTAAGGAGGGGGTTGCAGAGAGGAGAGAGGGTCTGATCATAATACATTTCATGAAATTTTCAACAATTCAATTTTTTTTTGGTCTTTTTGAGACAGGGTCTCCCTGTAAACCAGCCTGGCCTTGAACTCATAGAGATCTGCTGGCCTCTGCCTCCTGAGTGTGGGGATTAAAGGCATGGGCCACCATGCCCAGCTACAACAATGCAATACTTTTAAACAGATCTGATATGTGAATGTAATGAAGTGTCCCACGTGTGATTTTGAGATAGACAAAGGTTATATGATATGATCAAGAAATCTTGTAAGACTTAGGCTTTAGGTTATAATTTCCTTTCATTATAATCTTAGGTAAACATGCTTTAGTAATGTAAATATGTAATTAGTGAATTATATGACAAACTGTGTGTGATTTACAAGTGAAATCTCTGCACTATTTCAGTAGTTTTTATTAAATTTAAAATTTATAAAATTGTGTGAATAGACAGTGAGATGGTTCAACAAGAAAAAGTGCTTACCCTGAAAGCCTGAAGCGTTGAATTCAAACCCCAGAACCAACAATAAAAGGGTAGAACCAACTCCCAAAACTTGTACTCTGACTGCTATGTGCACCTGTAGGACATATGGCTTCACACTTCACATGTATACATCATACATACATTAATAAAAAAAGATTATTTTTAAATGAATTTGAATAAGTATTTTCATGTGTGTTCATTAATTATTTTTCTTTTTTAACATTTGCTTTTGTATTCCCACAGATACAAAGGATGCTTTTTTTCTCTAAAGTTTTCAGTAACACTAATTAATCTAGAAGAATATATTGGAAGCACTTAAACAATATGATTATTATACTGTAGTTTGCAAATGTAATTATTTGTTTATTGCTCTGTTTTTAAATACAACTTCAATTTGAGTTTGAAAATATTTGTAATTAAAAAGAAGGAACTGTTAATTTAGTCTGTGCTACAACATACTTTTTAAATAGACATACTTCCTTTCTGTGGTAGTTTGAATGAGACTATTCCCCATAAGCTCTATGTATTCTGACATTTTTGTCCCCAGTTGGTGGTATTCTTTTGGGAGGTTATAGAAGGTGTGGTCATGTTGAAGGAAGCAAGTCATTGGGTGAAGGCTTAGAGAGTTCTTAAGTCTTGATGGAGCTCCAGTGATGCTCTGCTTCCAGTGTCTGCTTGAGGATGTGAGAGTTTAGCTTCTGCTCCTACACCAGTCACCTCTGCTGCCATTCCTCCCTGCTATGATGGACTGTTGCCCCCTAGCAACTATAAGCTAAACAACTCTTCCCTTTTAGAACTTCTTTTGGTAATGGTGTTTCTATCACAGCAACAGAAAAGTAGCTAATACTAGCTTTGTATATTTAAGTATTTCTTACCTTTAAAAGTTTCAATGAATGTGCTACATAACCTCAATGAAAATGGTTTTAGAGTAGTAAAATGTGTGTATGTGCATACCTGCATGTTTATGTATATATATATATATATATATATATATATATATATATATATATTTGTATGTATATGTGTAG
>NW_008343959.1:2225831-2252318 GCF_000622305.1 Nannospalax galili
GTGTTTGGTTTGTTGTAGGAGGCTAGGCATGAGACCAACAGCGCAGGCACATCCTGCTTCCTGTTGATGATCAGGAAGACGTCGACCGGAAATTTGCCCCAGCAGCTAGAAAGCAACAGTTCCAATAGAAGGACATCAATGGGACATAAGGGACCAATGGGAGGAGGGAAGGGGTATAAAGGATATGCCTGTGTTCACAATAAAGGAGCTCACTTGCACATTGCCTAGTGAGTGTCCCAGAGTCTATGTGGTTGACTTCGCGCCTACTTATCCCCTGTCCCTTCGGTGTGGAGGTCAAATGGACCTTAGCTGCGACAGTTTGTGTGTATGTATTTGTGTTTGTGTGTGTGTTTATATGTGTGTGTGTGTGTGTGTGTGTTTGTGATTTCAATGGTGTTGTTTGGGTGGGGCACACATTTTTGCCAAAAGATAATAGGAATTTCATTATTTTACAAGGCCTTAACACAAGAATACATAACTAGTCATAAAAATAATGACTTTCTCTGGATACAGTTTCATAACTAACTCTCTTCACCATGTGTCATGAAAAAGTAGCTTAGTGCTGGGTTTATTACTGCATTTGAGAATTTACTCTCACTATCTATTCCAAAAGTGTATAAATGAATTCTATATTGCATGCCATAAGTGTTTAATATGTGTGTTAACATGTGCTTATGTTTCCATATACATGTATCATTATCTATCATGTGTATTCATAACACAGGAATGATTATGCTCATTTGATTCTGCATTAATAAGTCAGTTTATGTGAAAACTGTACATATTGCTGCTGTACTCACATTTGAGATTGATAATATTTTTCTTATTTCCAAATATTGCTTTCTGAAAATTTATTAAATGATGATTGACTTCTAAACGAAAGTTAAGTCATTTCATGAGTCAATCCTAAAAACTATTGTTGATGCTGATTTTAAAATACTGTGGATGGCTACAGAGTCCAGTATTTTATAGAGAAGTAAACTTATCTTTTCATGCTTCTGCAAGTTGGATCATTTTCCTGAATGTTGAACTAAATTATCTTTCCATTATTCTTTCAGTCTTTTGTCTATATTTCTGGATTGCATAGAGAGTATGGAAGGATGAACTGAAAAGAGGGTGGAGAAAAGAAAGAGGGAGGTATGAAGAGAGGAGAGAAACAGAAAAGTACAAACTTTTGGTTGCTTGCTGTATACTTTATCATCTTGAAAACTGTCCTCTGAATGTTTTCTCAAATGTCCATATCTAAAACGTAATTTTAAAAACAAATCAGATACATTTTTAAAATATTATTTATGTCTTTTGTGTCTATTAATGTATCTCTTGCATTATGTAAGTGCACCTATGTCGTGAAATCTCTGTGGAGGTCAGTGGGTGGTGTCAGATGCCCTGGAACTGGAGCTCAGGCAGTTAGCCACCTTATTGGGTGCTAGAAACCAAACCTGGCTCCTTTGTAAAAATAACCAGATCTCTTAACCTCTGAGTCATCTCTCCAGCCCATCAGATAGTTATATAAAAAAGCATTGCTAATTCTAAAATGACATGCATATCAAAATATAGATCTTCAGTTTTACATAAAATAATCTTAAATTTTATACAGAAACACAAAAGACTTCAGAAAGTTAATATCCTCTTGAGAGAACCACTGCCACATCACCATACCATATTAGTGGTGACTGAGTGTACATGTGTTTAGAGCTTACCACTTGGGTTTAGGTAATCTACCAGGGAGCTTGTCCTGTAGAAAACAAATTCTCCCTCCTTCAGTATGAATTGACTGCTGTCATCTAGAAGTCACACCCCATGTCATTCCCCTCATCCACAGTGGCATGCCAACTGTTTTTGTCATACATAAATATGTGCATGTATATGAAAAAAATAAAAATAAAAAAGGAGAACACAAATTGATAGGCAATGTGGGGCATGGGAAGAGTTGGAGGTGGAGTGGGATAGGTGAAAATAATGTAAATACAGTACTCATGCATAAAATTTTCAAATAATAGAGAAAATTATTGAAACAACAAAAATTTTCAGTATAATAAATAAATACTGGTGTGTAAGTCCATTCTCAAAATGCTGGTCTTCATCATGAATTACTAATATTACAAATTATCTATAGTGTTAGTGACCTGTGAGCATGTATGAAGATATTTTCTATAAACTTTGGCAATAAGGTTTGATTGATAGATGGCATAAATGATAGTGATAGAAGATATGAAAGAAGTGTTTCATGTCTATACATATTTATTTTTCAATATATATTAGTTCTTTTTGCAAACTAGTAAGAAAAAATCAAAGAAACAATTCTATTCACAATAGCCTCAAAATATAGACTACCTCGGAACAAAACATAACCAAGGATGTAAAAGAACTCTAAAATGTAAACTTTATAAAACATTGAAGAAAAAAACTGACAAAATTAGAAAATAGAAAGATGCTCATATATCAGAAGAAGCAATTTTATTCAAAAAGTCCATCCTACCAGGACCAATCTAGAGATTCAATGTAATTTCACTCAACATTTCAGTGAAATTCTATGTAGAAAAGATATAGCCATCTTAAAATTAGCAAGGAAACACATAAGATTTCAAAGGTTCAAACTGATCCTGAAGTAAACACTGCTGAGATGTTACCATACCAAATTCCAAGTTATACTAGAGTCATAGTAATAGAAACAGCATGATATCGACACAAAAAGAGACACAGAGATCAGGAGATTAGAATACAGGATCCAGACACAAGACCAGGCAATTGCAGCCTGCTGAATTTTTACAAAAATTCCAAAAGCACATGTTGGTGAAAAGACAGCATCTTTAACAAATGCTGCTAGGAAAACGGGATGCGTTCATACATAAGAAAGAAACTAGATCATTATCGCTCACCCTGTACAAAAATTCAACTTGAAATGAATCAAAGACCTCTACATAGATCTGAAACTCTAGTACTGCTGGAGGAAAATTATATGCTAACATGTTAGCTCAGTGGATAAAGACACTTGTCCTGTAAGGATGATTTTAAAACCTGACATGTAAAAGTGGAAGGTGAGAGAGACTTCACAAAACTCGCTTCTGACCTGCAAATATGTTATGTCATGCATACCCTTATGTGTGTGTGTATGTATATTTTCACACAAAATAAAAATGTGTGAAATATACACTCTAGATATAAACTTAAAGTCTTTCTGAATAGGACTTCAGATGTTTAGGAAATAAGGCCAATAATGAACAAATGAGACCTTGTTAAATTAAAACCCTGTGAAAATACGATGTATAGAATGGGAGAAAATCTTTGCCCGCTATACATCTCATCTGAAAGAGGATTAATATCTAGAATACACAAAGAACTAAAAAACTAAGCATGACAAAAACAATTCTGTTTAAAAGGCGCTACAAATATGAACAGAGAGTTCTAAAACTAAAATTTGTAAATGGTTAATATTTTTTATAAAGTATTTAACATCATAACATCATTATCCTTCAGGAAAATGAAATTGAAACTACTAAGAAATTCCATCTCATCCTAGTCAGAATGGAAATTGTTACAAAATCAAATCAGAGCATTTTAGAACAGCAAGTTTATTGAGAGGATTCTTTTCCTACCAAGTGCTTTAAAACATACAGTATTTTCTTTTTCTAATTTCTTTTATTCCTTTCACTGATAATTTTTGTTCTTTGACAATTTAATGCATGCATATAATATATACTGATTATTCTCTCCACCACTCTCTCGTTTTCCTCTCATCTTTTTCACTACCACCCCATCCCTGCCATTCTTTTTCAAAGATTCATGACTTCTGGTTTTGTTTTGTGACCGTAGCCATTCGTGTGATCTCTGGAATGGGGCTATCCTTTGGAGTCTGGTGGAGTTACCAGTATGTGCACCTCTGAAGGCAATGATTCCTCATCTCTCTAAATCTATCAGGAAGGAGTGGGGTCCAATGAATCCTAACCCTTTTTCACATATGTGGTTTATATAGAGGTAAAATATTAACAAATGACTTGTCTACCAAAGACATTATTAGCACATTAGAGAATGTCATAATATACTCAGTATACATAATGATGAATAAAATAGGCTACCATGAAAAGTGTGATTGATATGATGAAAAACAGTGTGGATATGGGGAAGAGTAGTACTTCTTCACTGTTAGTATGGGTATAAACTGAAGCAGCCACTACAGAAGTCAGTGTGGGAGCTTCTCACACAAATAAATATAGAATAAGCATATATAATCAGCTATTCCACTCCTGGGAATTTATACAAAAGACTACATCCTGTAAAAGAGATAAATGAACATCCATGTTTGTAGTGTTTCTATTCACAACAGTCAAGAAACAAAATTATCCTAGATGTCCAACAGCTAATGAATGGATAATGAATATGTGCATACACAAGGCCTATTTTCACTAAATCAAAGGCCCTTCATAGAACAAGGGAAATGAGAAGCAGACGCCAGTCCTAGCCAAAGAACTGTTGTCATCTAGTTACTGCTGGGTGAGGGAGAATGGATCTTCTTTAGAATAATGACTCTAGATAGGCTGACTAGACTCCAGTGCATGAACTTACACTGAGGGTCAGCTGGATAAAAATGTTTGACTGGATAGGACTTAACTTATAGGCCAGAATGCAAGAAATCCAGTGGTGGGTACTACTGGTGGGTACAGATTGGGGGGGGGGGTTCATATGTACAATGTAATTTTATTCAGCTGTAAAATAAAATGAAATGATGAAATTTGCAGGTAAATGGATAAAATTGAAAAAATATGCTGATTGAAATAACCCAGATCCAGAAAGCCAAACCTCCTACGTTCTTTCTCCTATGTGGATTCTAGCATTGAATTTGTAAATTTCTATATTTAAAATGGAATGAATGTCTACAGAGAAAAGGAAATGAGAAAAAATCATGAAGGCAGGTGAAATAAGGAAGAAGCTAGCAAAACTCAATGGATATAAAGTGAAACGGGTGGGAAAATACTAGGAATGAAAAGGTTAAATGAGTTTAGGGGAGGGGAGGGTGTGGAACATGAAGATGGGGAGGATGATTTACCAAACCTAGGAATGCAGAAAAAGCCATCTACAAACCTACTTTTTTATATGCTAAAATATATAACAACAAAAAATATAATAATACTAATCAAAGGACTTGAAATGGAGGTGCTCTTCATGGATGGTTAGCACTGCTCCCAGAAATCACAAGCATTTTATAAATTATATTTTTATTTTTAATTATGTGTTTGTTTTTGAGTGGGTATGTGCACCTGAGTGCAGGAGCTCTGGCAAGCCAAAAGTTGGAGAAGCCCTGAAACTGGAGTTATGGCCCATTGTGGGCAACCTGGTATTGGTGCTGGGAAAGGGACTGGATTCTGCCAGAGCAATATGCTTTCTTAATGACAACCATTTCTCCAGTCCTGCTGTCAAAGGCATTTAAATAAAATCCTCAGTACTGGGGCGCAGGATGCTTTCCTATAAATTGTTGGCCAGAGACTTCCTAGAGAAAGATATCAGATGTTGCTAATCCTCTTGGTGGTCTACCAGTACTGAAAGGTAAGACCCTATTCCTAATGATACCACACATTTTGGTTCCAGGACATAGAGAAATCAAAGTGGAACTAAGCTGAAAACTCCCTTCTTGTTGGCTAGTATTAATGATATGAAAGGTTCTATGCAAGCTGATGGGGGAAAACAACTATAAATGAATTTATCCAGCTATACTACACTTATTACAATACTGACACCCAGGGATGTTATTCCCACTTCTGCAATGGTGGCACTACTCAGTTTGGAGTAGCCAATTGGTTTGTGGTTGGAACAGAGGCCTGTTCCATGGAGGGAATACACACCTCGTTCTACAAACCTAGTTAAGATCTTGTTGCTCAGAAGGTCACAAGTCCAAAGGGGTACATATTATTGTTATTTCCATAAATGGAAGTGTCTTCAATTTTCATTCTAAATATTTATGTTTATACCATTCTAAATGTTTATGTTTATAGTGCTGCTTTCTGTTAGGGGTAAAGAAGCTTCTTTTTTGGCAGAAATGAAAGTTACTTTAGAGATTCATAGCTGGTCAAAGTGCTGAGAAGAAAGTGATCGTTGAGTGCTCAGCTCTAAATGGGACATCTATATCAACTCATCTCCAAGGCCCGAGAAATATTGTGGAAGAGGGAACAGAAAGAATGTAAGGATCAGAGGATGGGGAGGAGTGCCCTGAAATACTGCCACTCAGATACTGCATAACTGTTGCAAACATGAACATACAACAGAAATTGATGCCACCAAGATTGGGGCGTTCCTCATTCCATCATGTTAGAGGAAGTGCCTTTGTGTCGCCAGTATTTCCTGCTGAGTTGTTTACTGTTAGAGTGGCTTGAGGAGGAGGTCTCATTTTCATCACTGTGGCCATTGGGTGATTTGTTAGGCAGAAGAAAGGGATCAAAGGCAAAGAAAAGGGCATGTCACTTAGGGATGGACTTCTCTCAGATATGTATTCTTTGTGTGAGTCTAGTTGTGGAAATCTGTAATAGTCTCCATCTGTTGTAAAAAGAAGGTTGTTTGATAAGTGGTGTATGGCTATAAGTCTCCATATGTAGCATACAGTAAGAAATTTTATTTGTCTGGAGACATGGCAGAGATAGTGTTTTCTCAGAATCTATGACCCCTCTAGCCATGTGTATTTGCCTATGTTTACAGTGCTACCCAAGTTCCCTCCCATTGAAAGGGTTTTAAGTCAAATTACATAGCTGTTGATTACACCCTAGATAAAAATACACTACTAAACCAAAATAGTTTGTTGTGCTGATCACTGTTCTTGTTATTAGACTTTGAAGGTACGGTTGGACCATTGATGGATTTTCTCCCTTAGCAGCTTGTATAATAGCCTCTAGAACTGTGAGAGCTAGTCTTCAGAGAGGAGGCTTCCAGGTCAGTTCCAGATCCCTTGCTGTAAGTCCTAAATCCAAAGTATGTCCTCAAATCAATCTGACCACGAAGCTTCCTCGTATAATAGAGTGTGATGCACACAGAAGGTCACAACTGGTCAAGGTGATGAAAATAAGAGACTGTAGACTATATGTCCCTAGATAGGAAAGTTGTATTAAATCTCACCCAGCCATGGTTCAGGGACCATTGCATAAGAGGGGACAGAAAGAATGTAAGAGCCAGGGGTTGGTGTATGAGCATAAGGAAACAGGCTTTCAGGCCTCTGGGAGCTTGCTCATAAGAACATGCAACAATGGCAACAGCATGCATAAGACCCATGCTGACTCAGACAAAACCCACCATAGAACTGGAGAAATGGGCCCTAACCTTAGATGAGGAAAAATTGACCACTGATTACTGTTGGGTGATGGAGAATTGATCTTCTTTAAGGAAGTGACTCTAGATAGGCTGACTACTGCAACTTGCACTGAGGGACATTTAGGTACAAATGATTGACAGGATAGGCCTTAACATATATGTATCACAGAATGATTGAAATCAGGCAGTAGGGTGGTATGGGGGAAGGAGATGGGGAGGCAGTATACATTTGATTGCAAGTATTATATGAAATGCACACAATTTAATAAAAATATACATGAAAAAGGTATGAATACAATCATAGTACTGTATGTATGACAAAACAGTGTAAAAATAAAACATTGAGAAAATTTTCCTTGAGATATTTGCCTTAAAGAATATTTTCTTGAAGCTTTAGTAATGTAATTTAAAACAACAAATCAATAGCAATAAAATGCTTTCATAGAAGACATTAATTTGAAAAAATCATTCACAACATAAGATAAAATCAATAGTGACTAAATAACAACTCAGATGATTAAGTTTATAAACAATGACAAATTTCAAAACAATAAAAGCATCTTATTTAACATATATTAGGTAGTGTATTTTAGTGTATCCAGCATAACTAGCATATTTAATTTTCAATATTCGTGTGAATAATATAACTTTGAATGGTTTTAGCTTGTTTGTTCTGTATAAACTTTGCCTTTGTTGTTCACAGTTTTTTATTCATCTCTGTGTGCATATATCATATGCATATAGGTGTGCACAGAGTTTAAAAATATAGCAACTTGATTAATTTCTCCATCTTTTATTAGTATTTTCTATGATTTTGTTTAAGAATAACCATATTAATATTTTAGATGGCAGTTCTTCTCAAAGTTTAAAATTTGTTAGAGGTGAACTATATATTGATGAGAGTAAATGAAAGTTGAACAAAAGATAAAACTGTAGTTGCGATCATTTCCACAAAACACTATGGATTAATTTAGACTTTCACACCATAAACTTTATATCTGAGTAGAGGAATTCATTGTGTTTCAGTTTAGGCAACATTAAATTTTAAAATCCCACCATGATTTCATCCTATGAGCATTTGAGAAAGTTTCATATTTTAGCCCCGTTGCATATTTAATGGGCTACCCTCCACTAGGCAGTAGCATTATGAAGCTGTTGAATAATTGAGGTCTACGGGAATGACATATAGGAATGTTATTAGGATTTTTCATTTTTTTATTACAGTCAATTAGACACTGATATGCTAATAACTTTGAGATTATGCATTTATCTGCTTAAGAGAGCAGGCAGCAGAAAAAATTATCTGCATTCTAAGCTATAGAATGCAGCAGCAGAGCTGAAAGTTCAGAGACCTAGTTTGCTCAGCAGATTAAGTGAACTCTAGTGACAGGAGAGACAAATGCTTTTGTTGTTTTCCACCAAGCCTCTAAAATATCATTTGCAGATACAAGGCCTAATCTATTACTCCTAGTAAATCTGTATCTTTTGAAGGTTTATGCCCCTTTAGGTGAAATATAAATGTATAATTTCAAGACATAATGTGAGGTTCTTAATTTCCATATCCCAGATCTGTGATCAAAGTCTATTGAAGCTATATTGGGCAACATGCTGATGGATCAGTTAACTGCTGATATGTTCAGAGTTTATAGAAACAATTAACCTTTATTCATCAGCAGTAACCCATCAGGTCACTTTCTTGTCTGTCTATCTTGAAATATAAACCTTTTTGGTTCTCATGAAATTAGCTCCAAGTGATTTAGATAGTTGAAACCCACATTCTGTATTCTTGCCTGCACATACTTGTTCTCTTCTCAGCACTTGTTTGACAAGTATGGCCCTTCCACTCATACATCAGCTTGATGACATCCCACAGAGAAGCTGTTTATCTTAGCTGTAAAACCATTATTGTAAACCATTATTTGTAAAACCGTTATTCAGAGTTTCTGTTATTTTTACATTTCTTTCTTTCTTTCTTTGTTTTGAGACAGGATTTCTAGTCTAGACTGGCTAACTAATGGAAGATGACATTGAACTTGTTATCCTATTACTTCCACTGCCTGTGTGGTGGGATTATAGATGTGTGTCATCATGCTCAGTTGTATACAATTCTGAATAGCTAATTCAGGCCTCCATGCATGTTAGGCAAGCAGTCTACCAACTGAGTTAAACCTCTAGCTTTTTACTGTTTATTTCACTTTTATTCAAAACTATACACATCAAAATCACCCTTCATTCTCTTGTGTCCCAGTGACCTATTTCTGTATTTTACTCCTTCTGTTTTATTTTGTGGTGCTAGTGATTGAACTCAAGGCAGAACACAAGCCAGGCAAACACTCCACCACTGAACTGTGCCATAAGATTTTTGATATTTAAAATGTTGGAGAAATGATTCAGGTTAAGAGAACTTGGTCTTCTTACAGAGGATCCCAATTCAGTTCCCAGAACCCACATGTCATCTTACAACCATATGTAACTGAAGTTCCAGAATATCATTTTCTTCTCTTACTAGATATGAGACATATCCATAATTTGCATGCATACATGTAGGCAGACACACATAACATAATAAATAAATCTGTGTGTATGACAGGCTCCTACTAAACTTCCTAGGCAGTTCTTGTAGTCCCCATACTTCAGTCTTTCCAATTGCTGCCATTTAATATTTGTGCCACCATCAAAGTTTATTTGCTTTTTGTCAGTGCATTAGTGGCCACTTTCATGAAGCAATACACACACAATATTCAATTCTGAAACATTAGCGATTTCTCCAAACTGTAGCCAATGAGTGAATCTGATATACAATATCTGAATTCAACAGAACAAGGTAAATTGATGGCAAAGACTTGGGGAGGAAATCTCTCTGCCATCTTACTTTTTGGGTTGAAACCATGAGTTTTGTTCTTTATTTCCTCAGCCATCTGCTTCCATAATTCTTACAAAAAGATTTCACATGATTTTTTGACCCATCTACAAATGGGGTATAAGTATATTTTCTGCTAAAGAAGCTTATATTTTATTATTTTATAAAATATTGTGAAGGCAATACATATAGTATTCTAAAAATAGCCATATATGCAGTATAAAAGTCATGCTGATGTAGAGAAGTGGAATCAGTAAGATGCTGTATATTCTTCATTACTGTTGCAAAATACCTAACAAAAGCAAGTTAATGTATGAATCATTAATTTTTCCCCCAAAGTTGAGGGTAAAGTTCACTATTGAGGGAAGTAACGATGGCAGTAATGTGACAGCAGTTGGTCACATTGCATATGAGGTCAGAAAAGGGATGAATTCTAGTGTTCAGTTTCCTTTTTCCTTTTTATTCTTTCCAGAAATGATGCTACCTATATTCTGAGTGGGCCCTCTAGGGACTAGAAACTCTCCTAGAGACATGCCCAGAAACATGTCTCCTAAGTGGTATTAGGTCCCATCAAGTTGACAAACAATATCAATCATTCCAAACCTACCCCTTGTTAACTTGACATTCAAACATGTATCTTTAGGTTACAACTTTCCACCTTAGTTCTTAAGGACATAAAGTAAAACTCATTCGGTCCAATAGCAAATATCCCCCTAGCTTGTAACAGTTCTAACACTGTTAAAAAGGCCAAGAGAATAGTAGGAGAAAGGTGTTACTAAAGGAGAAATATGCCAAAAGGTTTACAAAGAACTATGGGAATAAAGAAGAAAAAAAGCCTGATGCACAGTTTTAAAAAAGAAAAGAAAAAAAGCCTTAAGAACAGAAGAAACCCTACAGGGATGGAAGAAAGACTTACCAGAAGCCATACGGTTCTTAAATGAAAATTCCAGTGCCAGAGGTGGGTTGCTCCCTGTAAGCTGTTGGCCAGAGGGGCCCTAGAGGCCCTCACAACAATAAAGGCCATTACCAATAATGTTGATTGGAAACTGGAAGTGGACAGTACAATCCTATTGCTGAAGGCACTGTGTAATGGGGGCACAGGAGAGGGAGAAATTAAACTTGGACTAAGCTGGAAACTCCCAGCCACTGGATGGGTGGCTTTCGTAGTGCCAGAAGGTGCTCTGTAGACGAATGGGGGAGAACTGTTCCCTATAATTCTGCTCAATGATGGAGGGATTCTGTGTGATGCACCGACAACATGCCAAACAAGATATTCCAGCTGGTGCAATAGTGGCACGTCTAGTGTACGTACAACCAGCAAATTTTTGATTGGATAAAATGCACTCTCCTAGAGGTTGTACATACATCTGGTACTGTAGACCAGGCCAATCCCCTTAGGCAGTAGAGGATACAGGCCCCAGTGAGAAGCCACTGCAATTGTTTTGTTAGATGGATGTGCTACACCTGCTAAAGTACCATCCAAGCATTTGTGTTTAACCCATAAGTTAAATTATGATAGCAGACACTGTTTAGATGTTCTTGCTTCTTGATGTTAGGTTTTTATTGTTGATGGAATCCCACTGAAATGGGCCAACAGCCCATGGAAAAAAGACGATGCAGAGACCCAAAAGTTCATTGCCTTGCCACAATGGGAAGAGGAAGATCATCCCACAGCTATCACCCCTTCCAAGGCTCAGGGAAGTTTGCAGAAGGAGTTGGCAGAATGAATGTAAGAGCCAGAGGAAGGGGTGGATTGTTACCTAGAAGTGTCCTCTGACCACTATGCTATCATCAGATCTCCTTCAAGGAGTTGAGGAGGAAGTCAGTTACTCCTCCCAACTAATCAGTGGACCTTAGCTGCATGTGGGGGAGGGGAAAGGGTATATAAGCTGAGAATGCCATGAGGCACCTCTCTTGCCATTTTCTCTGGTTTTCGGGAAGACATAGGATGTATATTTGAGTGTGGACTTTCCAGTGCAGCAGTAAATGGGGGGTGGCACCCACTCTTCTGCAAATGAACCCCCACCATATGCTTTGTTAGCAAACCTAATAAACTCATTAGGATTTAAAAACAAACAAACAAACAAACAAAACAAAACAAAACAAAACAAAACAAAACAAAACAAAACAAAAAACAACAGCGCTAATGGAGCCTTCATTACTTCATTATTCCACCAAAGTTGATCCCATGTTGGCCTTTGATTTCTTATTCCTATTTTTCCCCTTAAACTTCATTGTATATATTTTTATGTAATCTGCTTCAAGTTATTTCTGGAAAAATATATTTAAAAGTGCCTCTCTTTTGAATAATAATAATAAAAAGAAATTTTAAAAAGGGCAAAATCCAAGTTGCTTCCTAGATTCAAGGCAATATCTTAAATACAATATATTTTAAACTTAAAACCAAGTTACATTTTCCTTATAGTCATCTACCATCTCATCTCCTACAATATTTCCACCCCCACTTCCACAATAATCCTTGACTCTTGGGAAGAAAAGGTGTAGTGTGATAGGTGTCATGATTATGGCTGGGCATTCCTCCATCACATATTCCCCCCACACAGATCATTTGTGTTGTTTGGACAAGGAAATTGCACATATGAACATACAGTGCCTATGAGAGCAAGCTGGACAGGAATTTGGCTGCAGAAGAAGCCCCAGTTGTACATAAAGATCTATTTGCAATTCGTGGATGCTGGGAAAGGGAGAGTCAATTTTCTTTACTGGTGTGATGGATGATAGGCTGACCATATTCCAGGGTGGGACTCACATCCAAGAGTACTTGGGATGCACAGATTGGATTTGCTGAAGCGTTAAAGAATTTCGCTTGTACTTTTAAAAACAAATGTAAAGGGATGATAGTGGAAGACATGAAGTTGAGGGAGGGTAGAGCCAGATGGGGGATCTGAATATAATCAAAATATATTTCATGAAATTCTGGAATCAATAAAAAATTTTTTAGAAAACAAGTGACAAAGTTAAAATATACAATAACACAAATAAATATTACCATTCCAAAAGAAAGGGATGGGGTCATAACTAATTAGGAAAGATCAGAACAAAGCAAGACACAAATTCATCAGAGAAAACACTAAATTGTGGACCACCATTTCCAGCATCTGGAACTCATAGACTCATGGGGATCCAAAGTGTTTGGGTAGCCCTGCTTTTCCTTTTCTGCCATCTGTATCACACATACCCTTTCTCTTGGGTTAGACTAGATGCCAGAAGCGTTGCTTGGCAGATGTTCAACGGTTCAGGCATTTCCAGCATCCTGATGTCCTGATTGTAATTTAAATGTCAACTTCACAGCTTCATGAAATGGCCTTTCAGAGACTTCTTACAGTGACTCTGACCCTGTCAAACATTGCCTGACCTCAGCAGCTCTGTAGATCCATGGAATAGGGTTTCATGAACTCTCCAGTCTTAGGGCTTTCATGGCTGCAAAACAAACACCAGATGAATGATGTTGCAAAGTTCTGCTGAACTCTTAGTGGAGGATTGCCTTAGTGAACCACAAATGCATTGGCCTCTCTATGCTGACACTTTTGAGCAATGAACCCTTTTAGAGACATTCTGAGTTTAGACTCTTGCTTTTGAATTGAATTTGCATTTTTCACAAGCTGAAACTTTTGATGTTGATGGGGTTTTTACCTGAAGACATCTTTCTTGTCCTGGTACAGAGCACCAGAATTCTTTTTAATAGAAAAAATCAACACACAACTCCCTCATGCAACAGAGGGCAATGAACCCAGGGCTCAGGGACCACTGCAGAAGAGGGTCAGAAGAGAGGGCAGAAAAGTTATGAGGCAGGGGAGGAGTTGCATGAACATATGGACCATATGGAATTAGTTTTACAGATTCCTGGGACCTTGCTCATATGAACTTACAGCAATGGTGACAGCGTGCTCGACTCAGTCAAACTTAATGACTTTTTTGTTGCTCTGACAAAATACTTGAAAAAAAATCAACTTTGCTGGGCGTGGTGGTACATGCCTTTAATCCCAGTGCTCAGGAGCCAGAGTCAGATGGATTTCTGCAAGTTCAAGTCCAGCCTGATCTACAGAGTGAGTTCCAGGCCAGCTGAGGCTACAGGGAGACTCTGTCTTTAAAAATAAAATAAAAAAAAAAAACTCAAGAAGTAAGTGTTTATTTTGACTTATAATTTGAGAGTTCAGGCCATCATTATAGGCATGCCATGGAGCAATCAGCATTTGACAAGTGGTCAAGCTGCATCCAGAATCAGGAAGCAGACAGAGAGGAATCCTGGTACCCAGTTTGCTTTCTCTTTTATAATTAGTTCAGGATCCTAGCAAATGGAATGGTGGTTATGCTAATTTAGGGTGGGTTGTCCCAGCTCGGTTGTCCTAGTCTAGAAAGCCTCTCTCTGACATGGCCAGAGATTGTCCCCTAGGTGATCATATCCAGTAGGCCATCAATATAAACCATCACAGATACAGATGTCCAAAAGAAATCTTGGCAATGAGAAATCACTTATACAATTGTGGAGTCCTAGAAAGTGCTAAAAAAACATCATTTGTAGGCTAGAAAACCAGGAAGAGAGTTATATGGTATACTTAAAGGCATTGCTGTGATAACAGATGGTCTATGTGATATTTAATGACACTTATGGTCAACAGAAAACTGCAATCATGTATTGTTTATTTTTTACATTTATATCAAACATGCATACATGCATAATTTTGTAATTCCAATTCCATATACTATTTTATAGGTTTGCATGAAATCTTACCCATAAATAACATCCCCAGTATTTCTATAATCTTCATATATTTTACTTTGTCTCTCCATAATTCTTCCAATATACTATGACATAAAATTGGGCATTTTGTTTTGCTTTGGGGTTTTCAGTTATCACCTGTATTGCTCATTTTCCTTGTCACTGTGACAAAATATTTGACACAACGAACTTAAGGGAAAAGGGGTTTATTATGATTTAAGGTCCATCTAGGAGGAGAAGGCATGGCCGCAGACCAGAAACTTCTGTGGCAACAGAAGCTTTCCACGTGGCTTAGTCACATATCCACAGATTGGGGTGGACAGATGAGACAGAAGCTGAGTCACGAGATAGCCCTTGTTCTAGTTTACCTTCAATTGTTGTGACAAAAATTTCTGCTCAATACCAACTTGGGAAGGAAAAGGATTTAGTTGTCTTACATCTCCCAGGTCACAGTTCATGAGGGAGCCCAAAGTAGGAACTCAGGGCAGGAACCCAGATGCAGGAGCTGAAGCACAGGTCATGGAGGAACACTGCTTACTGGTTTGCTCCCAGCCTGTGCTCAACCTGCTTTCTTATACAATAAAGAACCACCAATCAAACAGGGGTGGCAATACCTACAGTGGGCTGGGCCCTCCCACATAACTCAAAAATCAAGAAAATGTTCCATAGACATGACCACAGGTAAATCCAATGGAGGAAATTCCCCAATTAAGACTCCCTCTATCCAGGTGTGTCAAGATGATAACTGAAGCTATCCAGCACATCCCTCAAATCCAATCCATCATCTATGCCCTATTCCCGAAAGATCTCAGTAGTCTCCACTCCCAATAATAGAACCATGAGTTGGAAACCACTTGATCATAAAAATTATCATACAGGACATAATTTATAATCAAACTTTATAATTCTTTCATTAAAGAAAAGAGCTTTCAGACATAGTCTAGTTCTGCAGCAGAAGTGGGCCTAGAACTCTCCATCATCCTTTCCCAGCCGCACTAGTACAGGGATTATAGGCTTTGCTTGACATGCTCAGTGTGCATTCTTTCCATTAATACTTCATAACAAAGCTTCAAATTTTTAAATTAATACTTTTATTACTGAAAATTAATTATACAGTGCAAGACATTTCATTAGCATGCTTTCACCCATGCGTATAATGCATTTTGATCATATTAATTCTCTATCATTTTCTATCATCCCTTTTCCTATTCCTTAAACCCTTCCACATCTGTAATCGTCCCACCTTTACTCTCCTGTCTGTCTGTCTCCCCTTAAGTTCCACACACAAGAGAAAGTAACAGTATTTTGTATGGTGATTATAACTTACTTCCTAGACACGATTGTTTAAAATCTATCAATTTTTCCTATGAAAAATATCATTTCATTCTCTCTCATGGCTCCTGTGTTACTGATAGTAACTATCCAAATAGGAATGACACAGAATCTAAATGCAGGTTTGTGTGTGTGTGTGTGTGTGTGTGTGTGTGTGTCTGTGTCTGTGTCTGTGTCTCTGTGTGCATGTGTGTACATACATGCATGGTGAAGCTCTAGAAAATTTTCAGATTTTGTTCCTTAGGTTCTATCCACCTTTTTTCTTTTTCAAGAGAAGATCTCTAACTGGCATGGAACTCATAAAGTAACCTAGGCTGGTTCGCCAGAGATTCCCATGAATTCACCTGTCTCTGACTCCCTGACCCTTGAGTACAGTATAGGCCACCATCCCAGGATATTTTTCAACATGGGTTCTGAAATTTTAATTAAAGTCCTCATGCTGTCAAGGTAAGCATTTTACTGGCTCAGCTATCACCCCAGGCATGTGAGAACTTTTTTGGTTTTGCTTTTTCTGCATGGCTAAAGGTATTGAACTTGCTATATAAGTCAGCTACCTGTTCTTCACTGAACATTCTTTCTTCAGTTCACATGTTCATTTATTGATTGGAATAGTTGCTTCTTGTTATTTTACTCCTTGACATGTTTACATTTTCTTGATATTAAGTTACTGTCAAACAAATACTTGGCAAAGATGTTCTCTGCTCTGTAGAATGTCTCATGACTCCATGGATTGCTTCCTTTTTTATGAAGAACCTTTTTAATTAGAAACAACCTTACTTGTCAGTTCTTTCTATTATTCCTGAACAATTTGAGTCCTATTCAGGAAGTTGTCACATAGGACCATATCTTGAAGGGTTTTCTTTATGCTTTCTGATAGAAGTTTTAGAATTTCAGGTCTTTGTTCCATTTTGAGTTGATTTTTGTATAGAAGGGGAGGTAACAATGCAGCTTCATTATACCACAGGGGAACATCACTTTTCAGAGCGCTGTTAGTTAAACAAGCTATGCTTTTTAATGTGTGGCTTTGCACTTATTTTTTTCTTTGAAAATTCGTATAATGATAGCTGGAGGGCATTTTCTCTGGTGTTATATTTACTGCAATAGTCTACATGTCTGTTTCATGCCAACGTCATGCTATGGCTCTGTAGCATAACTTGAAGGCAGGTTAGGCGATAATGCGAATAGGACTGAGCTCAGGACCACTTTGGGTATTCAGGGTACATATAAATTTTAAGATTCATTCTTATGTTTCATAAAGAATGCCATTAGAAGTTTCTTTAGTGTTATACTGATTCTGAAGATCATTTTATGAATATAGACATTTAAAATAATTCTGAGGAATCACGAGCATGGAAAGCTATTTCCGTCTTCTAATATCTTCTTCAATTCAATTCTTCAATGCTTTATATTTTTGATTAAGGGAGACTTTAATGTCTTTTGTTCAAATTATGAAAAGCTTTTTCAGCTTTTGTTAAAAAGACTTTTCTTGACTTCTAGTTTGTTCATTTTATTATTGACATATAGAAACTACACCAATTTATGTTGGTTGATTTTGTACAGTGCTATTTTGTTTAGAAAGGTTTGGTGGTGCAGGCCTCTAATATCAGCATTATAGAGGCATAGGCTGGTGGATGTTTGTGTGAAGGAGGCCAACTTGTTCTACATGGTGAGGTCCAGGCCAGCTCCAGCTACAGGAAGATGTTTATTCAAAACAAACATGAAAAAATTTGCTTGGCACGTAAAAATTTTCTAATGGTCTTTTAAGTATATCATTATATAAAGATAATTTGGGTTTTCAAGTGTAATGTTTGCTCTTTTTTACTTACTTGTGGGAAATTATTAGGATTGTAGAGGGTGGACATCCTGTCTCAGTCCCACATTTAAAGGAAATAACTTCTGTTTTTCCATTTAGTTTACTCTTGGATATTGGTCTGTAATACTGAACCTTTATTATGTTCATGTGTGGACATGAACTCACTGTGGTTTTTTTAAGGCATGAAAGTATGTTGATTTCCATCAAAAGTTTTTCCTCCTCTATACACAATCATGTAATTTTTGTCATGTGTTCTATTTATGTGCCATATATTATTAATTGACATATGGTGCAATATCTTGTCATTTCTTGAATGAAACCAGTTTACTATCAGATATATCTTTTCATTTGGATTTGGGAAATTTTTGTATGTATTTTATTGAGGTTTTTCATTTATGTTCATCATGAAATTTTATCCAATTTCTTTTTCCCTCTTATTCAAATTTGATGTCAGGATAATACTGGCTTTATAGAATGAGTTTGGGAGAATTGCACCCACGTCTACTTTAAAAAGAAGTTTATGGAAAACTTGGTGTTGGTTCTTCTTTAAAGATCCTGGGTTTTCTTTATTGAGAAATTATTTTGGTCCTTTTAATCTCATTGTTTTTTTATGAACCTGCTTAGGTATTCTGTGCTTGTTTGAATTTTGCTAGGTCGCCTACTTCCAGAAATTAATGCATTGTTTTAATTTTTTATTTTTCATTTCATTTCTTTTATTTATTTATCATTAATTAATTAATTAATTAATTTATTTATATGAGTGATTTCCTTGCACGAATGTAGGTGCATTGCATGTGGACAATGCCTGGAGAGGCCAGAAGAAGGCGTCAGATTCCCTGGAACTGGAATTAATAAAGGTTGTTAGCCATTGTGTGTTTGCTAAGATTTGAACCCCGGTTTTCTTCCAGAACAATTGGTGATTTATCTAGTCCTTGATTTTTCATTTTGCTAGACTATAAGTCAATGATAATTCCTAATAACTCTGCTTTCAGGAGTATCTTTTGTAATACTTAATTTTACCCCATTCATCTCTAAAGTCCTTAATTTTGGTCTCTTCTGTTCTCCGTTTAATTAATTTGGCTAAAAGTTTATCCAATTCATCTATCATTTCAGTGAAGCACCACTTATTTCATTAATCCTTAATCTTATTCTTTTAGTCTTCCTTTCATTAATATCAGCAGAGATCTTTATATTTCTTTCTATTAATTTTCTTTGACTTGTTTACTCTTCTGATTCCTTGATATTCAGTACTTGGGTATTTATTTCAGAGAGCCCTCTCTTTTTTAAACATAGGCATTCATAAATGTAAAGTTTCCCAGTGAAAACTCCTCGGTTATATTCCAATATTTCTGGCAGGTGGTATGCCATGCTCATCGGATTCTGGGAACCTTTTGTTTTTGTTTTATAAATCCTTCTCTTGTTTCTCTTGTTTCTTCAATGAGCATAATATAGACTATTCGATGTGATTTCAATTTGTGTTTTGAGCTTTATATTTTTTTCTGCAATTTCCTTTTTAAAATTTATTTCTTCTTTATATTTTATTTATTATTTTTATTTTATCTGTATGAGTGTATCACCTTCATGTATGTCAGTGCACCTGTGTTGTGCAATGCTGCAGAGGTCAGAAGAATGCTTCAGATTCCCCTGGAACTGGAGTTAAGAATGGTTCGCAGTCACCATGTGGGTGCTGGGAAGAGAACCTGGGTCCTCTGCAAGAGCAGACAGCGCTCTTAACCACTCTTAACTGCTGAGCCATCTCTCCGCCCCTTAAAATTTATTTCTTTTAAGTTTACTTTAGTTCCTCATCCTAGTCTTGAACCAGCTTCCCTACTTCATACATCTATAATTCCTTTTTACTATCTGTTTTTAGGGCATAGATAATTTTTTAAGGAAGTTTGTGATTTTTTTTTTGTGTGTGATTTTTGCCAATTCTTATATCATTTGATTTTTGTTCTTGAAGACTTATGACCACTTGGAGAAGTCATATTACCATACTTTTTCAACTTTTTTTTTCTACATTGAGATTTGGGCATTTGTTGGTAAGAATATATCTTCCCATTCATACAGAATCTTCTTAGTAAACAGACTTCTAATGAAATCTAATTTCCCATAACTACTTACAAGAGAGACACAGACCACAGTAACAAAAACAACCACTCAACATCAAACTAGATCTTTAAATATGGCAAGAAATAAGTGGAAGCCTACATATGAGCAATATGGATAGAAAATAAGGGGCTAGATAGTTATGTAAATTAGGAATATAAAAATTAGTGAAAATGATTGTAGCAATTTTTAGTAATAAAAAAGAACAGGAACGGGGGAAGAGAGAAAGAAGCTATGAAAATGATGAAACATGTATGTAAAGGGATGACAAACAGCAGTAAGAGGAAAAACAAAACAAATA
Organism: Nannospalax galili; assembly: GCF_000622305.1. Taxonomy (NCBI): domain Eukaryota; kingdom Metazoa; phylum Chordata; class Mammalia; order Rodentia; family Spalacidae; genus Nannospalax; species Nannospalax galili. Next base: position 2,246,275 of record NW_008343959.1, read on the forward strand.
TAGAACAAAACAATATAGAAAAAAAGCCAACAAAAAGGCCAGTCGGTATTCCCTCTTTGATGTGGATGGAGATGGAGATTGGCTGTTCTTCCTTTTCTCCCCAGCTCTCTTGATTTTTTTATTTTCCATAATATGTATGTAGAATGGTTTTAGATATTCACTTTCTAAGATCCAAACAGGTCCGACCACAAAGCATTATTTAGAGGTATCTTTCTACCTGAGCATAGGGGCTACTAGATTAATGATGTGTTGTTTTCCTTCCAGTGTTCTACAAAGTTACGTTTATACAGGTCAAGAAATACAGTGAGCGATTCACTTCCAACGTGATATCAAAAGCTGAGCCTGTAGGTCCCCCAATCAGATACTCCTTGTACTAGAATTACAGTGCTAGTGTGAATGTGATCATGGCACATAACCAAATAATGGCACATACCCAAATAATGGCACAGAAATGTCTCATAAAATTTCAATCCCCTATGTAGTAAAAATTAGAATTAATTATCAAAGTTGTACAATAACCTCATCATCTTTTCTCTAGATCTCAAAAAAGTATAAAGAGAAGGAAACTAAAATAATCTGCTCTTGGGCAAAGAGACACAAGCACTAAGTGATTCTGTGTGCCTTAGTCACCGTGGTCTGTATCCTAGAAGCACACTTCCTGCCTTGACTTTAGCTCCCCAAGAGAAATGCCCTCCACTTGCCTGTACAGTAAACCCGCATTTCCTCCTACGCAGACTTGTGTCCCTTGTTCTACATCCAAGTCACAAGTGTCTGTGTCCCACACAGAAGGAGGTTGAGGTTTTGTGATTCAAAGATATGAAAAGACAGAGACTTCTGTTCCCATATAAAATATTTGACAGCAAGATGACTTTAAATGGCCTCTTGCCACAGCACCTGCTAGCAAGCAAGGAAATCTGGCGTTTCCTTCTCCACAGTCCTCTCATTGCACAGATAGAAAATTTGTCTCTTCATAATGTGTATTTTTACATTGTCAGAATGTGCATCTATGAAGCTCACCAATGCAATTTTACTCTATGATGCCACATTACAGCTATTCAATTATAAAGCAGTCTGACTCTTAGCATATATTTTTAAGTCAAGAATAGATCCAAACGGATGAGAACCACTTCCTCTGGGAATTCTCTCACAACTATGTTCTCCAACCAGGGCTAGCTCTTTGTTTTATTGCCACGGTACATATAGCAAGAAACAGGGAAGTAAAAATCAGATCCCTATCTGAGGATTATGTCCCTTCTGATCTAGAATTGCATACATTCAGTTACAAGCAGAAATTATTTTAATCTCATCTATTGATTGAAAGAGAAATGGTATAATTATCTCATTTTTAATGGGAAAACACTTTGCTGCAGTTTGATATGTAAAACATGCTTGCACACAATCATAAACTATCTTGGGTGGAGGGCAAGGAAGGAGCATGAGAGATTAAAGTTGCATGTCCAGGTCACAGAGGAGGACATGTCTCAGTGAGATGGTTCACATTATAAGAAAGCTGAGACTCACTTTTTGGTTGCAAAATTTAGTAAAAAATTCATCTGTTCAGAGCATGTCCATACAGTAAAAGTCATTCCCATACACCAAGGCATTCCTTTGGTCTTGTTTAAAATCACACTGAATGGTATTCCCCTTTTCCATACTGTGATACCTAGTACCAGATGTTAACAGGTCTTTGTTTCTTTATTAATCTAAACTTTGGAATTTCTGGATTTTGTTTTGTATTCATCTAATTGATGTTTTTTTCCCTGTCCCTTTCCACAACAATCACCTCTTCCCACAACTAGACATCCAATGTTTTGTGACAGACTCATGAAGATGCAGGAAAGAACTGGGAGTCTTCTGTCTTCTACCCTACATACATTACTTCACAGTTTACTATGGAAAATGCAACTATCTTATCATTTCCTATTTCGTGGGAGCAAAGTTTACCCAAGAATTCTAAACAACCATGAAAATTGCTTTGGGGACAGACACTACTGAGAAAATCCAAATAAAACTTATACATATTGAGCTGGTGAGATTGCTCAGTGAATAAAGCCCTGAATAACAAGTGTGAGGGCCAGAGTTCAGTTCCAAAACTCATATAAAAGCTAGGGAGACATGGTGGCTCACCTTTAATCCCTGAATTCAGGAAACAGAGTCAGGGGATGACCAATGGCAAGATGACTAGGTAGAATAGCTGAATTGAGAGAACCTTGGTTCATCGAGAAACCCTGCCTCAATAAATAAATGTAGATTGATAGAAAAAAAGAGATCAGATGTCAATCTCTGGCTTTCAAGCACACACACACACACACACACACACACACACACAGAGGCACAACATTCGCACATAATAAACTCAATCACGAACTCATACACTCACAAACAGAAGTAATGTATACTATTTCAGAATTATCAATTGAAATTTTTATTGGAGTATATTATCTATATAATTTTGTCAGCCTATAAAATAAAAGTATTTTTTACTTGTATATATGTGTACATGTGTGGTGGCTGTGTATTGTGTGTGTGTGCATATGTGCATGTAAGGGTGTGTGAAAGTGTGTGTATACCTGTGTGCACCAAGACAGACCTTCAAGTATCTTGCTCTACCAATTTTCACCTTATTCCCTAGAGAAAAGGCAGACCCTTTCATTGAATTTGAATCTAAGCTGATGGCCAAGAAGAGCTCAATGATAATACTTTCTCCTCCTGAGGTTACAAGCTTACATGCAGCCACACTGCATTTAAAATTTTATTTTTTTCTTATATGAATATGTGCATAAGTGCACCCATGTCAATGCAATGCTTGCAAAGTCAGAAGAAGACACTGGATTCCCCCAGAACTGGAGTCACAGATGGTTTTTGGCCATCATATGGGTACTGGGTTTCAAACCCGGGTCTTCTGCAAGAACAGTCAGTGCTCTTAACTACTGAGACATCTCTCCAGCCCTGCCACACTGCACTTTTATGAGGGTGGTAGGGATTTGAATTCAGGTTCTCTTGTGCAGCATCTCTTACTTGCTAAAATGACTCCTAAGATCCTGATAAAATTTTCTTGAAAGATAATGTCATCAAAGTAAGGTAATTTATAGTTTTCCCCGTTATTCATAAATATTTCTTGATTTGGACAATCATTGCATGTTATTGAACTTGAAATTCATGTGCTGAAAGATAAAGCAGCTAAGTATTTACATGTCTATCAGAGGCTGCTCAATATAGGAATCAGTCTTGTCCTATTGACATGTGTGCAAAATAAATACATCACTTTTATATTAATCATGCAATTTAATTATCTTACTAAGATTTTCAAGCTAAGGAAATACTTTTACATAAGAAACCTAAACAAAGTTGGGCTGGAATTTTATGAAAATGCTATTGTTTTGTGCCTAATAACCGAATAATTAAATTTCTTCTATTTCAGATGCTGGAGCAGATTACTTTTAATTTTCTACTGTTAAATCAAACTTCCTTTCCTAGAATGGATTCAACTGTGCTACCAAATTCATAATAAATACTACAAGTATTTTATTCAGAAGTTTTACATTCACAACTATGAACGTGACTAACAATAGTATATAATATTCTCATCGGCATTCTTTCCAGCTGTTTTTCAGTCGTGCATATCTTCTTAAAACATGCTGAAAACTGCAATAATTAAGGCAGGGTGGAAATCATGGTTTCACTACAAATTTGTAGTGAACTACGTGTATGATGAAAGCAGGTTGAGAGAACACCGGTGAAGAGAAATAAATGACAAGAGAGGAGGGCATGGAGGACAAAGAGGGTGGGGAGGTAAAAACCAAACTAAAACCAAAGCTAAAAGGAAAGAAAATGTAAAATTCATTGTAACCTAAATTGGGGTCCAAAAACCTGTTGTGAAACTTTTAGAATATTGACTAATTGCAATTACAAGTCATATGATCCAGTGATTTTTATTCTTCCATATATTTATTAAATTACTTTCAAATTCAAGTATATAACCAAAGTGTATTTTGAATAATGTATTTTTACTTTATACATAATATTACCACCTCTACCACCTCACAACCCTTTCCAACTTCCTTGTGATCCCTTTTTAATATCCTTAATTGTTGACACAGGTTGACTCATTTCATTAGTTTTCAGATGGCCTTAGAAAAAACCTGTGTCAATGTTTCTAGTACTCGGGAGGTAGAATGATCAGGAACTCAAGCCCAGTGTTAGTCACATTAGAGAATTTGAGTCTGGCATTGGTTATATAGCGATCTTGTTTCAGAAACAAAGCAAAACAAAACAAAAAACATTTTAACTTTAGTAGTTTTAGTCAGTTATTTCTAGATTAACTCTACCAGTGTGATAGACTCCTTCCCATTAACCAGATTTTAATTCTACATTTTAATAATTAAACATCATTTTAAATGTTCATTTTACATTCTGCCTCAGTAATTCTGACTTCTAAAATATTTTGAAGTTGATTTTCTCTTATTGCTTGTTTTTTTCTTCTTCTTTTTCATTATCTGGTTTATCAAGAAATTGCTCTGATTATATCTTGTACAGAAAAGGATTTGATTAACTAAGTAAATTTTGCGTTGGCATGAAAGAACTGGCACGCTGTCCCTAGCTTTGAGAAAATCCAGAAATGTGACAATTACTAGAATTTACAGTCAATTATCTCACCTAGTGCGATGATAATCCTGGATATCATTTACAAATTGTGGGAAGAAGGGGAAGGTCACAGCCCTTGCTTTCTGTCCATGACTAGGTGTCAGAAAGACCAATTCTCTGGTTCTGTGTCCCCACAGAATCATCCTATTATCTAAACACTGCCATCTATTAGATTTGTCTTTTATTGTCTCCTGGTTTCAGATTTCATTTGTATTTTCCTTATTCAAGAAATTGAACTGGAACTCATTCTATGATTTTTTTTTAAAAAATTGAATTTTTTCAATTTTCATACAATATAATTTGATGGTATTTAGAGCCCCTTCCCCACCCTCACCTCTCCCTCTGTCCCATGCCTGATTCAATGTACTCCATTATATATCCAATAAGGATTATAGAGTCTGACTTTTGTCCCTAAATGTCATTCGGTGTGGGTCCATCCAGTATGGCCTGATCAATGTAGCAAAAGTCCCATCCCTGTAAGAGAATGTCTCTCCCATCTTAGCTGACATCAGTTACCAAAGTTCCTTAGGTTGGGTTGGGGCTCTAGAATGCTCATTCCTATATAGAATACCTGTTTCAAACTTCTGTCCCCCCAGGCTCAAGGAACATTGCAGAACACAGGGTAGAATGATTGTGTAACCAGAGGTAGATGACCACAATGAAACAGAGTTTTCTAGACAAATAATCAGTTACTTATATGAACACACAGCAGTGGTGACACTGTGCACAAGTCCTATGCAAACTAAGCCAGGTGATATCCCAGTATAGATATGGGATGTGACTATGACCTGAACTCTGATAGTTTTAGGACATATATCTGTAATGCAAGGGAAACTGCAGATAACAGTAGCAACTAACAATATGTTGCAGCAAACTGGTAATTATTTAGCTATTTTATGACTTTCATATCATGAATCCATCTTTTTTCAAAAACAATTATTGTAGGAAAATATTGGCTAGATCTCAAGTATGCTGCTCTAGAGAGAAACAGTTGTTGTTGCTGACAGTTATGTAGTAGCAACAGAACTTTACCTTAAATGTTTGCTCAAGATTGCCTGATATCCAGGTCCTGGGAATTTGGTATGCAGAATGGTTTTGAGTTTGTCTTTGGTCATGGAATATAGATAGAAATTTCTCTGCTCCCAAGAACCAGAGACAGATTAGTTTTATTCAGACTCTATGGTGGGAGTTTATTTGCACTAATTTGGTTAAGCATTAAACTGAAGATTATGCCTTCTATGATCCCAGCTTAATTAGGCAAGTATGATGAGCTAATTTACATTTCAAATCTCTAGATTGTATCAAAAGTTGACCTAAAACATAGTAAGGTAAATTAAATTTTTTCAAGGCAAAAGTGACTACAGCTCTCCCAATTTTTCTGATCGTACTTTTATTCTGTA
>NW_008343959.1:2252356-2259453 GCF_000622305.1 Nannospalax galili
ATAGATATAGGTATAGATAGATGATAGATGATAGATAGATAGATAGATAGATAGATAGATAGATAGATAGATAGATGATAGATAGATAGATAGATAGTCTCACAATGCTGCCTAGGCAGTTTAGGAATTTCTAGCTTTATGTGTTCTTCTTGGCTCGCATTCCCAAGTTCTGGTATTATAGGCTATGGCAGTCAGTTTCAAGTCATAATTTCTATATGTACTTTCTTTACAAGTTACCAATTAAAAGTTTTATATTTTTATTTTATTTACCAATATGTTGAAATTTTCCTACCATATATACAATGTATTTTGATCTTATCTGGCCCCCACACACTTTTCTGAGAATCCTCCATGTCTCTTCTCAACTATGTCAAATTCATACGCCCTTTTTATTCCTCTCTTTATGACCGAGTTCAGTAAGAGCCACCCATATGTGTATGAGTGTAGGGCAATCCACTGTAGGTTTGGTATCCTACCAACGTATACCTCAGTGAAGAGAACTGACTTTTCCTCTACCAACAGCTATCAGTTTCCAATAGCTCTCAACTAAGGATAGTGCCTCATGGGCCCCTCCTCAAACTATGCTGGAATGTTTATTGCCTTAATCTTGTACAGGGCTTGTCTACAGAGTTCAGAATGCCATGGCTATGTCCTTTCATATGAGACAATATTTCTGACCTCTGATTCTTAGAATGTTTTCCACTATTATTCTAATATTTTCAGTATGATGAAAGGTATGTTCTCAACTAATCTGCTACCAACTAAAAGTAGATACATTTTTCAAACAATTTGCATCCATATATTGAGTGAAATATGGTTGACCACAAGATTGTCCCATCATTTTATAACAACATGAATCAATAAAGGAAAAGTCTTATGACATAAATGAAGATTTTATTTTCAAACCTAGTGGACTATTTTAGTTATAGTTACAAATGCTTATTTCTATAAGAAAATGTTAGTGCTTAGAAAGGGTTAGCCAACAAACACTGATTATTTTTTACTTTTCACATTTCCTAATATTGACTACTGTCTCCCAGGACACAGTAATTCAATAATTCCTTAATCAATCATGTTTCACACTGTCAGAAATAGAATCATGATTTCTAAACCTGCTCCATGTACTCAGTTTTACCTCCCCTCAAAGATAATTGTGCAATGTGATTCACATGGAAGACTGAAATACATGCCAAAATAACATATACTATATGCAGGTAATTATATTTTATAAATAAAACGTGCAAAGTCAGCATTCATGAAATCTAGAATCGATTCATTTCATTCACGAAATCGATTGCACTTTTTACTCATGTTATTTTCAGGTTTTCCCTTATTTAGTGATCACGTCCTAGTTTATCTCATTGGCTTCACTGGGTTCCTAATGTAACTTTTCGACTTCTAAAGGTCATGTTCAAATATGAAGACATTTAAAGCAGGAAGAATTATTTGTCTCTGTTTTGAGGATGAGAATAACTTTCTCTGAGTTTCCTGGAACACTTGCTGTGCTGTCATTAAGTATTTGTCTCTGTAGAGTTATACTATATGGAGATATTTGCCATTCACTGTCAAACTACATTACCATGATGGGTTTAACTTAATTAAGAGTTACACCTGGGCATTGCACTGAGAATTGCACTTGCACAGAGGTATGAATAAATTCTTAAAAACTGCATTAATGTTAACAAGTAATTTGAAAGTTTTTTTGTAGGTAACAGTAGAAAATGAAAATCATTAGTAACATCAAATTTTAGATGCTCCCAGTGAAGACAGCATTCAGTAAATCTTTTCAATATAGAAAATTGCTTAAATTCAGTAATTACTATAATGGAAAGCTGTTACCTAATACTTTCTAAGGGCTTATCATCATCAGCTATACACAATTTTCTTACATATTCCTTATGATAGTAATACGAAATGTCAGCTAGACTTGCCTAAATTTGCGCATTGGAAGATAATTTTCTGAAACACTAAGCAAAATTCTAAAGGCAAATATATGTATATTCTTTTTTTAAGAAAATGTAACTGCTTAGTAATATTAGTCAATAAACACAGATCATTTTTATTTGGACTTTCAGCTTTTCTAATATTGGCTATTGCCTACCCGGATATAACAGTATTCAATGATTGCTTGAAACTTATAAGCAACTGTGTGTGGGAGGGTGGGTTGTTAAGAAGCTCGAGTCTGATTTGCTTCAGATACAGCTGTCCTTTTTTAAAATCTAAAGTTTAAGTTTAAGCTTCTTATGTGTATTTTAAGGTATATATTAAAAGATAAAATTAGTAAGTAATCTTACAAGCATATATATATATATAATCTTTTGAATCAGCACTTATTCAGACATCCTTTTTATCTAACTTCTTGAACCATCCAGTATGAATCTGTACATGCAATACCACATGTCAGTGTATGTTGTCCCCAATTAAAATGAAAATGAGTTTTGTACTAGCAGTGCTTATGTCCTGGGTTTCTGTACTGCACCATGCTTCTGCCTCATAGGATACAGCCAAAGACCTAAACAAAATAGTTCTCCTGCATTCCATCCCTGTTCACCAAACATCCAATTTCCTTTTGTCTTGCTTCATTTAATTCCATTAAGTTTCAATAGCAGCATTTAAAAGGAAACTTGCCAGCTATCCCTCCTTGTGGCTTTTTGGTTGTGATTTATAAAACACAACAATGAAAAGAAAACAACACAGAAGACAAAAGAAAAATAATACTAAGTTTCAAGTTAGGTTTTCTATTGTTTCTGTTCTGAATTTCCTTTAAAGGCAAATTCCCCTCAGGTTATTAACATCCTTAGGAAAAACTGACTTGAGCTGACAAATCATGGCTCAAATAAAGACATTCATTAAGAGAAAGTAAAAAGGACTAGAAGTATCAAGGAAGGTATAAGAGGACAAGTGTAATTTAATTTGCCAAGCCGACTTTGAAAGGATTTGCTCGCTCCTCCACACCATAAAATTTACTTTGGAGGAAATAAATAAATACAGAGATCATCATTCTTTAACAATCACGTGTTCATTATCTCCAAAGGCAAATGTGAATAAGCTGCTGAGGGAACAATCCAGTGGTTATCACAGCTCTTCAAGGCCATATTCTTGAATCTCATTAAAGACAAAATGAGGTATGGATGAAGTTAAAGGCAGAGATGAATGCACTCAGAGGGACTGTCCCACATAATTTGTGCCATGTTATTTATAAAAGAGGAACTAGTTTTACAGCAAGAGAATGACTAGATTCAGTTTTCCCTTTGGTTGTCAATGAAAAACTGCGGGTAGAAGTACTTACAATGTTTTCAGTTGTTAATAATTTTTAAAGTGGTGCTGGTGGTTACAGTGGTGCAGTGACTGACCAGCATATGCAAGACCCTGTATCTGATTCCAGAGAAAGAAAAATCTACACCTTCAATTATCCATTTTAAAAATCACACAAAATAGTTCAGATGAAAATTTAGGTCAAATTTCTTTTGACTAAGAACATTTTTTGAAGAAAATACACACAATGTGTTTTCATATAGGATAATCTAAAAGGAAAGGAGAATTGTAAACTATTAGAAATTGCTAAGTCTTTGATTACATTGAGGCAGAAAAGTAGGATAGAGACAGAGGTCCAAAAAACATCAAAGACTGTGAAATCATCTTGTGAGAACAGCCAGTTCTTAGAGGGAGAAACGGGAACCTCTTGCCAAGACCTATTAGAGCTGACTATAGCCATTGGCATAGTGGAAGAGGCACATCACAGGGTCTGAGAATGGTCAGTGTCTCTTATAACATTAAATCACCATCCTGAGTGCAGATTGAAAGTGCTCATGAGATATTTGACACATGACGTTGAGTAGATCTACAAGTAAAATGCTATGTATCAGAAAGGCCATGCTTTGCAAGTGACCTCAAAAGTCTACACTATGAGACATAAAAGTCCCCCCATTGTACAGCATTTACTATTTAGGATACTGAACTCTTTTTACTCTGGTCTGTCACATCCCTGAGAGGGAATCTATACATTTTTAATTAAATTTTTGGGTATTTCATGCATATTATCTTAGTCCTGTTTATACCCCCTTCCCCATCCTCACTCTTCCATAAACTGTGCCCCCACCACCACTGGACTCCATGCATTCTGTCATTTATTGAGGTCTTAAGGCCTCAATCAGATCAAGTTAGTGTCCCCAGATGTCCCTCAATGCAAGTTCATCCACTGGGGTCTTGTAAGTCTATCTAGTGTCACTCCCTTAAAATCAGCTCTTCCTCACCTAGTAGTAATCAGCTGCCCAATAGTTCTTTGGCTACGATTGGGGCCTGCTGCGCATTTCCATAGTTTTATGCTAGGTTTTTGTCTGTTTGAGTTTGTGTGGGTCTTGTGAATGCTGTCACCACTGATGTAAGTTCATACGAGCAGGTCATGCACCTCCTCTCCTGGCTCTTGTAATCTTCCACCCCTCTTCTGCAGTGATCCCTGAGCTCTGGATTTATTGCCCTCTGTTACATGAGAGAGTTTCCTTGATGAGAGTTGAGAGATGCAAAAGTATTGTTTCTATGGCCTGTTTCACTTTTTATCTTTTTGTAGTGTCATGGCTTCTGTTACTATCCACATACTTCTCTCTTGTTCCTTCTTTCAGAAAACAAGAACCTGTAACCCTTCAGAAGGTATCCACCAAATCCCAACATTCATTAATATCACCACTAAACTTAGTCCTTAAAAGTGATACATGACATATTTATTTACTGCACTTGAGACCACCCTATGTCAATTAATTTTCTGCTTTTTCTTCAGAGGCATACTTGGCCAAAGAAATCAAATCTTGAAACATGCATGCATGATTTGAAAAAATAAAATGCTACAGAAGGAAATTTGACATTTCTACTATTTCTGATATATATACAAAGAGTTCTCAATCTCTTTAATTTGCAGGTTAAGTATTTATTAATTTAAATTTCAGTTTTTGAATTATTATATATGTGATCAGATCTCTTTTTTTCCTCAGATGAGTTTAGCAGATTGAGGATTGGGGACACAATTAACTTCCAGTCTCCAAAATGAAAACCTTAATCTGGAGGGGCTGAAATACATCTTTTTGTCTTTTCTTATAGGAAGCAGGCATTAAGTTACGTGAGTGATGAATTAAGAAATTTTCAAATTTTACTATGCTCGGTCTTTAAATTATATCTGCCTTTCCCTTCAGTGATTTTCCTTAAAACCCATAATCAGAAAATCATTTACATGCTTGCCTTTGAGATTGGCAATGCATAGAGTCTAATTCCACTCCCCAGTTTAATCTGTAAAGGAGAAATCCCAAATGAAGGTGTTGAGGATAGTTGATTCCTGGATGTGAGAAAAACAATATACATAAAAAGTCTTGCATTAAGGATGAAAGTCTACGGAGATAGCTTAAACTTGAGAAGAGACATTGTACCTCAGCAGTTAGATGAAAGCCTTAGAAGGACATGGTGAAATGATAAAGGATGGTTGTATGGATTCTATATTGATAGTACGCCAGCTTGTCCTGCATGGAGTTGGTTTTGGGGAAAGATAAATGACTTCTAGTGTTTTAAAATTTGGCAAAACACTTTATTTTTTTTTTCAATTCTGATATTTCATTTAGTCAAAAAAATTTCTTTGAAATACTCTAGTTGTGGAGAAACTTTTGATGTCCTCTGTATCCAATGCATGATCACAAAGATTCTTTGCTAACCACTTTTCTTCTCCATCCTTAGATCTTCTGCTTGGGAAATATTTATGATTTAAATAAATATTGCCTGTAGGTTGACAAACAGCATCTTCATGTTGTTAATTTTCCCTTTTGTCTAAAACATTTCTGTTACCGAGCCAGTCTCCTCCAGTTAAGGAAATCTGAAGCTAAATAAGGTTTTAAATGTTGTACTTTTGTCCACTGCACAACACAATCAGTGTTAGGCTGTATGTAAACAAACACAGTGAGAGGATATTTCCCCAATATACCTTCTCAGGCAAGTTGAGTTTTATTATTGTTTCAGTTGATTTTGTAGATCTGTAAAAAAATACATAAGACTAGATTATTCATAACTAATAAAAGATACTGGGGAGATGGGTAAGTGGATGAAAACACTTGTCCCACAAGAGTGGGAACCTGAGTTAATATCCCTAGAACACAGGACCATGTATCTGTAACTCCAGTGCTCCTTCGGTGAGATGGGAGAGAGAAGTAATCTTCCCCAGGAATCTCATGGTCCAACTACTCTGGTACATACAGCAACGAACAAGAGGCCGTATCTCAAGCAAGGTGGAAGGTAAGGACTGAAAATCAAGCTTGTCCTTTGACAAGACACATTCATACACCCACATGCACACGCGCGCGCACACACACACATCCACCATACACATATATATGTATACAAACAAAAATAGATATTTTTTCACAGTTCTGTTAGTATAAAAGTCCAAAAATAAGATCACCAAAATTCCATGACCCTGGGAAAGCAGAATTATCCAGATAAGTAGGACATAGTCATCATACAGTAGAAGGTAAATGGTAGGAAGGAAACCTCACCTGTTTTTTACCCTCTTATAAAACTTCACTGAGGATGAAGAATCTTCAAACTCAGTCACTTCTCAGAGATCATGTCTCAATGCTATGGCACTAAAGTCTATTCCAGCATGACTTATAAAAGATATAAAAGCACTCAAAAAACCAGCAAGTGTCTTTCTTGAATTTAAACATTCTCAAGAATGTAATAGGAGTTAAATACGTGGTTAATTACTGAACTACTTAATGTGAGGAAAAGGAGAATTTGATGGCAGTGGTCCTGTAACATCCCTAAGCAGGACAGGAACACGATAAGTCTATGTTTTGAAAGATAAATTACAGTGAAACAGAGGCTTTGAAGGAGGTTAAGGAGACAGAATACATGCGTACAGAGAAAGCAATTTATGAATACAAATTAAGAAAGTATCTAGTCAGGAGCCCTGGGAGTGATCCTTCCTACATGAAACCCAAAGTTACCTTGATCTTAGATCACTAGACTCAAGAATTATGAGAAATATATTTCTGTTATTTAAACCACATGGTGTGTGGTTTCTTGTTATAATACTCCTAGCAAACAATGCAGATTTGAACATT
>NW_008343959.1:2259487-2261726 GCF_000622305.1 Nannospalax galili
GTGAAATCTGTTGTTTCTGGAGGGGAAAATTGTCTCTTTTAAACAAAGACCTGCGTTTTCTGCCTGAGGAGTAAAACGAACTTCCATGTAAGCCTAAAGGCATATTCTGAAAGAAAAGCAACTTGATGAGAAGTTGCTATTTTGCATCAAAATATAAATGAAACTACAATAAAGCCATGTGTGTTTGTACTAGAGTTAGATGTTTAAACAAGTTAATACATTTTTGGAAACACAAGAAGGAAATGGTTTGTTTACTTTTATTTCCACACTAATTTCAGTACTGACAGAGGATGAAATGTGATAGCCTTGGAGACCACTAAAATCATTTCATTCACAAAACGGGTGTTTTATGAGTAAGTATGCTGCAGATTGGCCCTCTGTAGGGAGAGATGTTGAGGGCTTAGCAGATGGCCACTGGAGTTTGACAACAGCTGTTCATGGTTTTTTTTTTTTTTTTCCTTTTGTTGATCCAGAATTCAGGGAAGATAAGGGCTTGCATATACAATCATGATATCCTCTTCCCATAACAAGACCACAGCTGGAAAGAAGCTGAACGTGGTTCATTTTGATAATTGATAACTGGGTAATAAATGATACTGAACAAGGAAGAGAAGGAAGCACAACTTCATGAATTAGATGATGTTTGAACTTACTAAAGTTATTTAGAAGTTAAAACATATTTACTTGTAATAAGTCAGTTTGGATTTCTGCATTTATTCCTAACCCTGATAAAAATTAAAATATAATTTATACAAATATGTATAGATACTTTTATATATTGTGTTTGCTAAGTTGTACTGGGTTACTGTTATTGCTATTATCGTAGTTTTCATAATAGATACTACTCTGGCTAGAGCATCAATCTAGTCCTGAGGTTTATCTCCAGATTATAATTACAATAATCAAACTATAAAATACATATTTTACAGAGATCCTTATATCTGTTACACATTTTGTTTAAACATTCTACTATTTTCTATTTTGATGAAATCTGTTTTATGATATTAATTCTTTATCATCCTTTTCAATAAAATCTATCAAAATTCTATCTAAGAACCATTCATCTATTTCAGAATGTTAAAAACAATGTAATCTTGATTCTTTTGAAAACTTTTATATATTTGGCATTTATATTAAGATTTTGTTCCATCTCAAGCTTAAAGTTTTGTGTTGCACTTAGTGGGATTAATGCTTATTTTATAACATATGCTTGTACATATGCCTGAACATTCTCTTGACTCATTTAATTTTTTTCTCATTTTTTAAAAAATCCTAAGCAAAAATCACCTGCAATCAATAAAATAAATAAAATAGGGTACTTCCCAAATAGACCAGAACAAGCATAAAATGGATGTCTGAACCATACCCCAAAAAGGAGAAATATGAAAGAAAATTCAAAGTATTTAAGTTTTTCTAAAGTCTGGATGAAATATAAGATGTCAGTAAATATAAGAATAGAGATTTGTATTATGGAATTCCGGAAGGAAAATGGTAAAGCCATTAAAGCATTAGTTCATTAAAAAAAATTCCCCAATTTGCTTCTCTGTTGCTGTTTGCTTTTCTGTTGTTTTTCTGTTGCTAGTTTGCTTTTCTGTTGCTGTGATGAAACATGGATCAAAACTAAGTTGGGGAGGAAAATGTTTATTTCATCTTAAAACCCCCAAGTCACATTCTTTAACTTTCACCAGGGAAGCCTATCATACAACAGAATGTGATTTACCCAGGAAGCTGGACAACTGGATAAATTTTAGAGAACAAGAGACTGCAGAGCACATGTCCCAGGGTTGGAGTCCTATATTAAAGCTCACACACCCACGGCTTAAAGGAGGTGGCTACTCTATCCGTTTCAGTTCCATTGCTTCACATCCTGTGTCACAAGTATGTCCTGTCTTCGTGAATAGAGTCTTACCTTCAAGTTCTTGGGGGTAATCAATGTCTGTGGCAATAACCTGTGTAATTTTGGAAGTCTCTTGGACTAACCTGACCAACAATCCGAAGGGTGATTTCTCCCATCTGGAACCACCTTTCTTGTTATAGAACCTTCAGTTACACGCATGCACTCATGTTTAGCCTGCGTATGTGTATTTTTTCACTAGGTTTTTGAACTAAGACATTTCCCTCCGGTTTTTCACACTACCTAAGTTTCAGTTCTCTCTCTCTCTCTCTCTCTTTCTCTCTCTCTCTCTCTCTCTCTCTCTCTCTCTGTGTGTTTTTCTGTAGTGCTAGGAATCAAACCCGG
>NW_008343959.1:2261741-2270694 GCF_000622305.1 Nannospalax galili
TGTTTAACCTCACTCTTCCATCCCCAGTAAAGTTCCACCACTTTCCCCTTGATAATAACTATCTGCTCTTATCCCCACTCTCTTGATCACCTCCTTCTCCTTAACCCCTTGGTTCCTTATACATCCTTTCTGCCTCCCTTCCCAGCTGAATATCCCCACTTTCCCATTTCCCTTTTGGTAACATCTGTTTTCTACTGTCCCCTCTTCTTGGTTCTTTCTTTCCTTTTACCTAAATAGTTCCTTTATATTTCCTATATCTTTAACTAACATAGATGAAAAATTTCCCAACAAAATACTCACATACCACATACAGTCACACATCAAAATGATCGTCTGCCATGATCAAGTAGGCTTTATTCCAGAGATGCAGGGATTTTTCCAGTCTTTAATTGTAATAAATCATATAAATGGACTTAAGTTAAAAAATGGCTTGGTCATCTCAATAAATGCAGACAAGTCCTTTGACAATATCCAATATGCATTCATTGTAAAAGTCCTAGAAGAAATTAGACTGCAGGGACCATACTTCTAAATAGATAAAAACTGGACACATTCGCATTAAAATCATGAACCAGACAAGGCTGTCCACACTCCTTTTCTATATAATGGTTAAAATTCTTGCTGGAGCAGTACGAAAAAAAAAAAAAAAAAAGGAAAAAGGAAATTATTGAGTAGTAATCAGAAAAAAAGAAGTCAAGTCCTCTCTATTTGCAAATGATTTGATATTATCCATAAGAGAACCCAAAATTTTACCAGAAAACTTCTCGAAATGACCAACACTTTCAGCAAAGTTGCAGGCTTCAAAATCAATCTACAAAACTCGGTAGTCTTTCAGAGTCCAGAGAGCTAACCATTACACAATGGCACCTCCCGTTCAGTAGTGTTTCTCTATACCAATAACAGTCAGAGAAACCATTCATGGAAACTTTCATGTTCTCAATAACTTTGAACAAATATATCTAGGAATAAATCTAACCAAAGACATTAAAGATTTCTACAATGAAAAATTTAAATCCTTGAGAAAGACACTCAGATATGCAAAAAACCTCCTGTGCTCTTATTAGTAAATTAATATTGTGAACATAAACATCCTACAGAAAGAAATCTATAGATTAAATGCAATGCTAATCAAAATGCACACAACATTCTTCACAGAATTAGAAACAAACCACCCTAAAACTCATGTCGAATCATGAAAGACTCCACATAGTCAAAGCAAACTTGAGCAAAAAGAGCAATTCTAGGGGTTATCATTCCAGATTTCAATCTACATTACAGAGGAATAGCCATAAAAGCACCATGATACTGGCACAAAAACAGATTCATAGATCAACACAAAACAATAGAAGATTGAAAAATAAGTGAATTCAATTTCAGCCACATGATATTTGATAAAGATGCCTTGAAAATACACTGGAGGAATGACAGCATCTTCAACAAATGGTGCTAGCAAAATTGGAACTTTATCCATAAAAGAATGAAACTAGACTGTTATCTATTACCCTGCACAATAGTCAACTCTAAATGGGTCAAAAGCCTCAGTGCAAAACCTGAAATTCAAAAACTGAAGAAAACAAAGGCAGTACTCTATAAGATATAGGTTCAGGAAAGAACTTTCTAAATTGGACTTCACTTGCTCAAGAATGAAGGTCCATAATCAACAAATGGGACCCCATCAAATAAAAAGCTTCTGTACAACATAAGAAACAACCAATGATTTGAAAAGAAAACTCACTGAATGGGAGACAATCTTCACTAGCTACACATTTTACAGGGGATTAATATCTAGAATATACCAAGGACTCAAAAAAAAAAAAAAAAAAAAAAAAAAAAAAAAAAAAAAGGAAAAACAGAGGGGTAAGATTCTCAACAGAGATTCATCAAATTAATCAATAAAAATGGTTAAATAACAACTTTAAAAGTATTCAACATTCATATTAATCAGGGAAATGCAAATCAAAATTACTTTAAGATTCATCTTATACCAGTCAGTCTGGCTAAGATCAAGAAAACAAATGACACCAAATATTGCTGAAGATGTGTAGAAAGGGGACAGCTTATTCACTGCTGGTCAAATTGCAAACTCATGAAACTACTTTGGAAATCAGAGTAGAGATCTCTTTAAAAAACTAAAAATGAATCTACCATTTGATCCAGTGATACCACTCCTTAGCATATATGCAAAAGACATCCTCCTGTAGAAGTTCCTGTGCATCCATTTTCACTGCTGATCTTTTCACAATAGCTAAAAGTGAAAATAACCTAAATGTTCCTCAAATTATGAGTGGATAAGGAAAATGTGGTATATTTACACAATGGGGTTCTACTCAGTGGTAAGGAAAGACAAAATTATAAAATTGCAGGAAAATGGATAAAGCTAGAACCTCTTATACTAAGTGAAGTAATATATTTTCTCTGTCAACTGTGCATCTTAGCACCAAATTCTGTGAGTACACATACTGATGTAACTAAAAGACAGTGATTCAGTCTTCATTAATTCATGAAGACTTTTGTCCTAAATTTTTTATCTGTTTTAGAGAATGTTCTTTAAACCTTGCGAAGAATATGTCTCTCCCATTGGAGGATATTGTCTGTATATATGTTATAATAAATTTGGTGTAATGTGAATTAAAGTCTAATTTTTGGTATTGATTTTTTGGTCTAGACAGCATACCCATTGTTGAAAGAATAGTCAAGTTTCAGTCTACTATTGTAGTACAGCCACTGTCTCTTCTCACATTCTTTAATATATGCTTTACGTATTTATATGCTCTCATGGAAACATACTTAAAGTTAATGTAATCATATTTTACTGATGATTCTTTCTATAATTATGCTTTTTTATGTAATTCTCGAGCATTATGCTCTTGGTTTGGTTTCATGTGTGATATATTTTCCATTTCCTTACTCTCAGGTTTCATGTATTTATATATTTATTTGTGCCTGTGAAGGTCTGACAACAGTCTGCCAACATGCTGGCATGAATTACCTTTGTCTACCCCCTGGTTCCCAGAGATTGAATCCAGATTCCCTAATCCTCAGACCTGGAAGAAGTCACCTCTAAGCTCTGAGCCATCTACCTAGCCCTAGGTTTCGTACGTTCTTAAAAGTAAAATGCATCTCTTGTTGCCAACATGCAGGTGCATCTTTTAAATAAATCTACCCATATACTTTATATCTCTTTACTTCAATATTTTATCTATTTATGATGAATGTAACTAACTAGTGCATGGCAAGTGTTGATGATACCATATATGTCTTTCTATTTGGTACACCATTTATTTGTGTCTTCTTTACCTGCTGCCTTCCTTTGTGATTTGATGGTTTTCTGGAAGCATTATGTTATCTTAATAACTTGAATCTCCTGACATAATATTATAGCCATGATTATTTTAATGTTTTTTTTAATTTTAGTCTTCAAACAGCAGCTTATATCTAACATCTGTGTGTATGTCTATGATAAATATGCATATATATGTACCATAATCACATAATTACAAGCCTTTAAAACCCTACTCTTTAAAGTAAAGGCAAATTGCAAAAAAGAAAAAAGAAATTCTAGATCTACAAGGAAATTATAAGGATTATTCACACTAAGAACATCAAAAATTCATAACAAATCCTTTTTGATAGTTAATTGCTACTTTTTAGTTTTTGAGTTCATCACAATTTCTGTCTACTGAATTGTAACATTAAGAGACATGCACACATGCTCCCTGTGTTCTTTGATCTGGACCCTTGGAGAAATGTCCTGCTCTGAGTAAAGCTGAAGGAGAGAGGAGGTGAGTCTCCTAGGTCAAGACTGGACCAGTTTCCGTGCCTGTTCTACTCTTCATACAGTTCTTCAATTAAACCCATATTTTGAGTGGTTTAAGTTTTTTCTTCTCATAGCCAAGGTTTTCAAAAGTAGGAGTCAGTATTTAAGAATGAGCCCTACTGCTATTTTAGGAAAACTGTTGAACAAAAGGAAGCTTAATCTATACCAATATGTCAGATGGCCCTCACATTTAGCATCTTGCAATCCATTTTACTTTGAAGGCAAATATAACAGGGAAGGGTAAGCAATAAATTGCTTAAGTGTCGTGACAGGATGTCAGAAGATAGCATATCTCAAGGCAACAAAATAATATAAAAGTATACCTACAGGCAAAAATAATAAGGAAATGAATTTCTTTTAAGTTATCCGTAACAAGTCACTCTGAGAACATTTCTATGCACCCCTTGGGGTGTGTGAAAGGCAATAGTTCAAAGGGGCTAGATTAATTGCTCCTAGTTAGAGTGCTTCTGTGAGTTACAAGAGCAATAGAGTTAAAGCAAAACAAAAACCTGAAGGGAATTAGAGAGTGGACAATATTTAATAATTTAGTGATTACACTTATGAAAAGTTTTTCAACTGGGGAAACACAACACTTATTTAAATGAAGAAAAATATAGGCTTTGAAAATTTAAGTTTCAATCACATCAAAACAACATGTTAAAGCTGAAACTGCAATCATGTGACTACCCTGGCAAACCCTCATTTCTATTTTTTATTAAATATTTTTTTATTTTATGTGTATGAGTGCATTACATGTATGTGTGTAAGTGTACCCATGTTATACAATGCCTGTGAAGGTCAGAAGAGGACATTGAATTCCCCTAGAACTGGAGTTACAGATGGCTGTTTGCCACAATGTGAGTTCTGGGACTCAAACACAGGTCCTCTCCTGTAGCAGGAGGCCTCCAAAGATGGGGCGGACCCAGAGCCCTGGGATTCAGTGAGAATTCACTTTACTTCTTGGTCCGCAAATAGCCAGCCAAAAGGAGCCCATGCCTCCGAACCCTGCTCCCAAGCCCAGTGACTGCTGACAGACTGCATGGCGTGGACCAATCAGAAAACCATACACCGACTAAAAGGACTTGGGGTAGGAGAAAAGGGAGATATAAGGTGTGACTCCTCCTGCATTAAACAAGTCTGCAGCACCTCACCTAGTGCTTGCTTCTACCCGACTCCCAGGGTCTATGTGTTGTGACTCTGCGCCTCTTACCCCTTAACCCGCGGGGGACCCGATCCAGGTCAGGGTCTTCACAGCTGGCCTGAGGAGAACCCAGAACACGCTTCAAGAGCAGCCAGTGCTCTTAACCACTGAGCCATCTCTCCAGCCCTCAGAAACTCATTTCTTATAAGCTTTTTGTGAATGATTTCACATTTGCAGTAATAATTGTCCAGGAGTAATTGATACTACAATGCATGACTTGTACAACAAAGATCTGACCATTTTTGTTATAGACATCATTTCCAAGGATGTTGGTATGATGAATAGTTAGAAATTATAAAGAGACTGTGTCACTAAAGTACATATTTTTGCTTTAACTGTTATCTCAGGTAGATGCTTGTATGCTATCAGCATAGGCATTTTCAGCTGAAACCTAAGTCCACTATTTACTATTTATTTATTTAATTTATTTATTTAGTCAGTCTTTCATTTCTTCAAGTTAATTCAAAGGATTTAGAATTTGCTTATTGTTTTTTGTTTTGTTTTGTTTATGTGACTCCTGTGACTAAGATCGTTTTACTGATTACTTTCTCACCCTGTCTTTGGCATATAAAGAGGCTACTGTTTTGCTTTGTTAATGTTGTAACTTACCACTCTGCTTAAGGGTTTTTGTTTTTTTTTGTTTTGTTTTTTTAAATCAGCTCTACCAGTTTCCTGCTGGAGTCTTTGGGTCTCTGTATGTATAGAATTATGCCTTCTGCAAATAGAAATTCTTGGTCCTCTTCCCTTGCCTATTTGTATCTCTTTTATTTCACATTTTATTCTCATTTGTTTGTTTTTCAGATTTTCATGCATGAGTACTGTCTTTGAATTATTTCTACACCCTCACCCCCCTCCACTACTTCCATGCCCCACCCACTCCCTTACAATTTTTGTCCAATTCTTTGATTATTGTTATACATACATAAATATACACATGTGCAAATCCACATACATATAATGCACTGAGTCCATTTAGTGGTGCTCAAGTGTACATGTGTTTAGGGCTGACCACTTGGGATGATGTTTCAGTCAGCTAGTCCCCATAGAAAACTGATTTGTCTTTCTCACCATCCATTAAGTGTCTGAAACTCTTCATATTGAGGTTGGACCCTGGGAAATTTCATCCACCTACCCTGGCATGTCAACCAGTTTTGTCATTATCTGGATAATGTTTGACTATCTTACTGAGAATATTTTATTGGTATAGTATCCCTATCATATCTAAAAAACATAAAGTGGAAGCAGGTTTCTTGATCCTATTGCTCTTATAACCTTTCTGCCTGTTTTCCCACAACGTTCCCTTAACCTTAGGTGTAGAAGTTACAATTTAAAAGTGTCACATAGGGGTGGGCACATCATAGTCACTTATTCTCTATATTTTGACTAATTGTGGGACTTTGTAATAGTCTCCATCTGTTGCACAAAGAGGTTTCTTTATTGAGTGGTGAGAGGTATTGTGCTGGATAGCTTTAGTGTCAACTTGACACACTTGGGTTGAGGGAGCCTCAGTTGGAGAATTTCCTGTATTGGACTGGCCTGTGGCCATGTCTGAGGGGCATCTTCTTGATGAGTGATATGGGAGAGCCCAGTCCACTGTGAGTTGTGCCACTCCTGTGCAGGTGGGCCTGTGTTGCATAAGAAAGCAGGCTGAGCAGAGGCCAGAGGAACAAGCCAGTAGGCAGATATCCTCCATGGCATGTGCTCCAGCTCTGCCTCCAGGTTCCTGTCCTGAGTTCCTAGCTTGGGCTCCCTGATGAAATGTGACCTGGGAGATATAAGCTGAATAAACCCTTCCCTTTCCAAGTTGGTAGTGGTCAGAGTATTTTGTCACAGTAATGAAGAACAAACTAGATCATAGCAATGAAGAAACAAACCAGGACAGAAATTTGTACCAGGAGTGGGATATTGCTAAGACAGACCTGACCTTGGTGTTTTGGGGAGGACTGTGGAAGTGTTTGGAACTAGGGAGGACTGTGGAAGTGTGTGGAACTTTGGCTGGAAAAGCCATTGCATGTTCAGAGTTTGTTGCTGTGGAGCTTGGAACATTTATGCTGAAAGAGTTGTAGATGATGGAGGCCTGGCTTGTGAAGTGGAGAATATCAGGGCTGTTCGTGTGAGATTTTGGATTGAGAATTTGTCGATTCTTGTCAGCTGGGGCTGAAGAATCAGCTGTGATTAATAAGAGACCAGAATCTGAAGCACAACCTTTGCTTTACTGGGACAATTATTGCTGGTTAGCTGGACCTGAAACATCAGCTGTAAGTAAGAAGAGACCAGCATCACCACCGTGGTGAAGTCTTCCGGGAGGTAATTCCTCAGGGTCAGCACATGGTGGGGACCTGAGCCTCTATCTCAAGCTGGAAGCAGGACTTGGTAATGTGTAAGAGTCTCCTGCATGGTTCTGGTGTTGAAAGAGTGAAGGGGTCACAGAGAGCAGCTGAGGCTTGGCACGCAGAGGCCAGAAAAGGCCATAGGTGAAAGTGCAGCTTCAGTTGCCGTTAAGACCCCAGGATTGAAGGGGTCATGGAGAGAATCTGAGGCTTTGCACCTGGATAGACAAGAAGAAGCCATTGGTGAAGGGGCAGCCTCAGTTTCAGTAGAGACCCCAGCTTTTTGGGGATGCCAGGACTGTGGGACAACCACAAAGGACCACAGTAGGTGTGGAATGGAGCTGGCCTGGGTCTGCGAGATGAGCTATTTGTGCTGTAGATGGCAGAGTCAGAGAAGTGGAGCTGCCAGAACCCTTTGGATGCCAGAAAATAGTGAGTGAATCCCAGATGTCCAGCCTTGAGCTACTTTGCTGGACTTTGGTTTTGCTTGGGTGTGCCCGAGTCTTCACTTTGAAATAAGACAGTACTTGTTTTGGGTTTTACAGAAGCCCACCCACAATTAAGAGACCATTAAGAGACTATGGACTTTTAAGTATTTGGATCTTTTAAGGACTGTGCATTTTTTAAGGTTGTACTGTCTTATGCTGTGATATTAAAATAATATCTTGGGAGCAAAAATTGGAAACTTTATGGTTTAACAGTGATGTTTGTGTGTAAGTTGACAAGGGGTCAATTGTGCTGGATAGCTTTAGTGTAAACTTGACACACCTGGGTTGAGGGAGCCTAAGTTGGGGAATTTCCTCTATTGGACTGGCCTGTGGCCATGTCTGAGGGGCATCTTCTTGTTGAGTGATGTGGGAGGGCCCAGCCCACTGTGAGTGGTGTCACCTCTGGGTAAGTGGGCCTATGTTGCATAAGAAAGCAGGCTGATCAGGGGCTCAGGGAGCAAGCCAGTAAGCAGCATTCCTCCATGGCCTGTGCTCCAGTTCCTGCTTCCAGGTTCCTGCCCTGTGTTCCTACCTTGGGCTACCAGATGAACTATGCCCCGGGAGTTATAAGCTGAATAAACCTTTTCCTCCCCAAGTTGGTAGTGGTCAGAGTATTTTGTCACAGCAATGAAGAACTAGGACAGGTACACTTGTGTGTAAACATAATGGTACAAATTTGGAATGGATTAGAAAATTATGTGGTCTAAGAAAGTGACAGAGATGACAGGTTCCTTTATAGGATCTATGACTTCTCCAATCATATGTACCTGGTTATGTGTAATAATACCCTTCTTATACAAATAACATATATGTGAGTTCATTTGTAGCACTGAATATTATGTAACAACAATCACACTATCAAAAGAAATATCCCGTCCCGCCTCGCCGTTCTATACTCCTAGTTTGGGCCCTGCACCATTCCTAGGCTCGGGGCCCCAGTCACCTGGGGAACCAATACTGCTTCCTGACCCTTCTCAACCAGAGAAACTCAGTCCCTTTCTTGAGCTCCAGGAGCACCACTTCTGGTCCTGGCCCAGCCCTCACCTCTCTCTGCTTCCCTGGGCCTGCACCACCGGCTAACTCTCCTAGCCTGCACTACTATCCTCAGGCCTCTTGG